>NW_010147185.1:0-56645 GCF_000699245.1 Pterocles gutturalis | reverse complement strand
ATCTCTAACATTCTGTGATTCTGTGTAAATTGTCTCTAATGTCCCCTTGCACTTTGTAACCTGCCCTCTGAAACCCACCTTTGGTCTCAAACTCCGATTCTTTAGTGCTGCCAGGATCTGCACTATGGATGGGGACCAGCTCTCCAAATTGCCCTAACTCTGTTCTGCAATCCAAGTGACCCAATGGGTGCTGCATGGGTTTGGGTACTCCAGGCCCACGCACAGCAAGAGCAAATCTGCCCCTGACTTCAGTAACTCCAATAAAGATTATGAGATGTTTTCCAGTCTACACTGTCAACCTGTGGCCTGACCTTGGGAGCCCACTCCACCTTTTCCGAGCACGTTTTCCCCTCTCACACTGACATAGCCTGTACCTTCTCCAAGGCACAGCCTGTCTCCTATTTGCACATAAACCATGTGGAAAAGGTGAGCTATTAGCATCAAGGGATACTAAAAGTAAAGACACCACTTGTGGAAGCCTCTGAGCCCCAAATGGTTGGAGGCTGTTAGAGCGTTCTAGGCAAGCATCACTACATGCTCACCCTGTTGTTTTTACTGACATCTGTCATTGCCCAGCACCAAACACAAGACACTGAGCTAGATGAACCTCCCCGTCTGACCCCATATGGCCATTTCTGTGTCCTAACCTCAGGTGGGAGCTCTTGGTGCATTAACAGACATTATAACAACAGTAGCAACGACATACCAAGAACTGAGAATTTATAAATATGAGTTAGGTATGTTTCTGAACACATTTGAACACATTTTTTAAACGTAAATCTTGAGCAAGGCATTAATCTGTGATTTGGAGATGAACCCATCAGCCAAAATCCCAGATCCAGCTTCCTCTTCTATTCCAGCATCTGGCTAATTGGGATCTGGAGCTGGATACAAAATTAGTAACTGGACCCTTTCTCCCAAGGGATTTTCAGGTGGTCTTGGCAACTGCACTAAATGTTTGATGCAAACTCCTACAGGTCAGTTGGGATACGCTGTGTATTCCATTAATACCTGAGTTAGAGACCTTCAGAATGGAGGGAGGTGTGTGCCCTTCAAAATACAAAACACATTTGGTTTGTGTGTGTACAACAAGCCTCTTTCTGTGGTTTGCTAATATATTCTAGACATTCTTGCGTGATACAGCATCATTTCACACTCTTCAGAGTGCCAGGTTACTTTCCTTTTTTAAAAGTGACATTTTATAAGGAGATGTCATTAATCTGAGTCACTAGTTTATTTTTGCATGCTTGAGCTCTGGTTTGTGGTTAGGGAATGGTGACAATCAGTCATAAATTTAACTTGGACTCTGTGTCAAGAGGACCATTAGGACAGGAACGAAGAAAAATCCCACCAACTGAAGGTAATTACAGCTTTCAGTGAGAACGGGACCCGTTAGATACCTATATTTTTAAAACGACCGGTGACTTTGCATGCCTCAATTTTGGGCATCCAGATGCTGCTTAATAAGCCTTGCTTTTAAAAAAGAGGGTGCCTACTCATTTTTTAAAAATGAGTCAGACCTCCAAAATAAGCACTCAAAACCAGAGACTTCCAAAATCAATAATAAACATAAAAAGCAAAATAAAAAACTGTGTCACAGAATTTGATTCTGCACCATTAAGAAAAAGAAAAAAAAAATCATCCTCTGTTTTTGTGCTGTACAAAGGTAAAAGAACTGATGTTTCAGTGCTTCATCTTTTCTTAATACAAAAGAAAAAGAAGTCGTTTCCAGCTGACTCTGTACAGCTGGAGGAATGTTCTTGGCAGGAAAATGTTTGAAGAAATAGTTCATTTTAAGCAAATATTGTGGAATATTTATAAGAAACTAATTTTGTCTTCACAATCATGTATCTGCCCTGAAACTCGACTCTTGGAGTTTCAGCCCTCCAACAAGAGAGAGAAACCACAGAGGATTTTTATCAGCAGCTCAGATTTTGAATATTTGCAACAACACACAGACCCAGAACACTGCTTAAAAACCTGCAAATAACAACTCCATCTGCCTGTGGACTGGACAAACAGAAAGGCAGAGCCTATCTGGCAAACAGACTATTTGCTGGGAGTTGTCTGTCCAGATTCAGCATGTGCACACTGATGCAGTTTGTTTGTCCGCTATGAAAGTCCCTTGAAAAAAAGGTACTAGATGGCCCATTTTGCTGTATTCTAAAAATATCAAGGGCTTTTAAAGCAATTTTTATAAAATAATAATAATGGGAGTTAAGGATTAATCGAACCTACTGGCTTAGGGTATCTGCATTTCTGCAGAAAATTAATGTGACAAATTAAGTTTTTATTTAGTTCTCCCTGGCTGAGAAAGGTTGTAATTATGTTAGAGTGTTTACAGCTAAAATATATGTTTAAATAATAAATATGTGTTTCAGAAACCATTTTAAACCTCCTTTTTTAACAGTCACCTCCATTTCAAGCATATAAATATTTCAATTACAAAACTTGAATACATGTAAAATAAATTAAAGATATATTATTTACATTTCAAATTATTTATAACATATGCTGCTTGACAGCAACAAATACACTCTTAAAATTAAGAAATGGTTTTTTGGCTTTTTACTTTGCTTCTGAACTGTGGTAGGATTTATATTTTAAATATCTATGCATCCCAGGTACTTAGATGGATTTTGCTATAACAAAATCTGAGCAATACAGGACCTTTACCATAATTATCTTCACAGCACCTTCTCCAAAGAAGGTGACTAATCTTATTACTATCTTAGAGAAAGAGAATTGAACTTTAAGCAGATTATGTGATTTGCTCAAGGTCCCATGCAAAGACTGTGGCAAAATGATGCTTAATTTCAATATTAGACTTCATCCCCTAAACCACCTGCGATTACAACTGAAAGTGAAGCTAGAGAAACCTATGTGAAAATGCTTTGCAAGGTTCACTCTTGTTCTTTAGTTTCTGCCTATCTAGTTTGGTTTTGGATTTTCTACTGCTCAGTTAAAATCATGTTTTCTTTGGATCCATGAAATAACAAGAAAATTCTTCTTGAATCCAATGGAAAAATAACCTGGCCAGGTTTGCTCAAAGTTGGGCTGACTGGCAGCTCAAGACGAACCTGTTCAGGTTTGAAATGGCACTGAAATTCAGAAGATCGACAGTTCAATTCTACACTCTATTAAATTAAAACAAAAATACTCTTCCTGGGTACTGAAAATGTATGAGACATTTTTAGAAATGGGAAGGCAAATGAAAGAACTTATTTTGTACTTCATATGTGGCTAGTATGTGTAATCTGAATTATTTATAGATCACTATTATTTAGGGATCACTCAGACATCTCAGGCAATTCTGCACTTGTTTATCATGTTTGTCTCCTTCTTTTAGAAATCATTTCTTTTCCCCGTTAGGATTTTCTATTGCTCTCATAGGTTATGAAGCTGAGAAGCAGTGGTGTAAGGGACAGATAGTGAAACAGTTTTCACTCAAAGCCAATGTGCAGCCCGTTAAAGCATTCACAACAAACAGACTGACTTTGGTCCGTACCTCCTCTAACATTATTAATTCTACGACAACACCTTGCAACCATCAGCAGCAATGTTTTGACCAGCACTCACTCTCCTGAGATTAGAAATTGCCAATTAATGGCTTCCACTAATAAATAGAATCAAGATTTATAATGAAAGATCCAATCCTGCAGTACCAAAACCAGCGCACTTTCCTCCCAGCCTCTTCACCTTTCTGTTAAACGCCTGCAGCCATAATGGCTTCAATCCTAACACACAAAATGCTTACACTGGACCCAGGGGGCACTTTCATGATCACATAAGGGCTTCAGAATAGGGCTCATTTAATATCTCTCCTTTTCTGGAATGCCCTTTCATCCACACTTGTCCTCAAGTGGAAGGATGAGAGAGAGAGAGAGAGAATAGTGAAGCTCATGAAGGACATTAGAGGATACTCTTCATATGGAAAAAATGCTGCGATATGTGCGATGGAATCAGTAGGGAGAATGTGCTGGATATGAATTAAGCTATAATGTTTATTTAATAATTGTAGAATATAAGGCAAAGCAACAGAAGATCCTTACACCACCTTTGTACAGCTCTTTTAGAGATGCTAGTGTTTATTTCAGTATTAAAATCATGACTATAACAATTTCTTGTAAAACCTCCAAAATGCTTTTGAAAAGTCACAAATGCAAAACATAAACATTTTCTTGGAGCTGCCTTCTCATGCCAGTGAAGCCAGTGGGAACTCTGCCCTGAATTCTATGGCCCCGTGCACTGGAAGTGGCCATTCGGGTGGTGCTGCCTGAGTTTTAACTTTCCTGGGGCTTTTGGGGAATATCAGGCTCCACATTTAATCATGTGCCAGGAGCAGAGCATGACGAATCTGTGTTTTCCACTGTGGATACAATACTGTGTATTTGGTTGCTATTACACAGACGGTACTTATACCAAGTGCCTACACTTTAAGGACATGCTATTCAGAGGTGCTGAATTTCTGCAATCTCCACCTCACCGAGCTGCAGCTCCAAGCAGGCAGTTTCCCTGGAAGGCAGGATCACCCAAACGTTTATTTCCTGTGGGCCCTTAGCAACTGTAGTGCTAAATGCAGAATTATTCACACGGGCACTTATCTTTTCGTTTTCTTGGAATAAAAGGCACTGAACTAAATTCGGGAGCAGTGAAAGGACATGCAAATCCCCTGGCTATAATAGATTTCTGCCACAGGTAAATTTGACTAATTATTTTTATAAAACTAAATGAGGAAAGGATTCACATCTCAACATTTGTTGCTGATTTAGCATGTGGCATAGAAAAAGGACAGGCTAGCTGTAAGCTAGACAAAGCTATTAGACAATACCGTTCAGACAACACCTACCTCACTCCAAACCAGCATGGTGCCGAATATGACCTGTAACCCATCAAAGAAATTGTCTCCTATGATGATGACAGTGGCACCTCCTGTAGTCCATCCTTCACTTGGACTGATGGCTTTGATACATGGTGTAGCTGCTTTTCAACACACATGAAAAAGAGAAGTATTCTGCTGTTAGAACCAGATTTTAATGATAGAAGACTTGAGAAAAATAAAATAAAAGGAGCTTTCATTTTCCCCCCTTACTAACACAAAGATTTCAGCAATCATATTCTTTCTAGTACATGTGCACGACCTCAAACTATATCTTTGGAAGCATTTTATCCTGAATTAATTTCTGTTTGGTTTTGTTATCTGCATCGGAAAAAATTAACTTTTTAAAGTCTACATTAACATAAAAATCACAACATGATGGGCAGAGACCAATTGGAAATCAGGACAAATCCCTATCTTTATTCTATATGAAATGTGCAATACCCAAGTTAAGAAAAAAATCTCCAGTGAACTTGCTTTATTATACATCATAACCCAAATTCATCAAGGAAACTCCTATAAATATTATGTAAATATTGGCTAAATAAAAAAGGGTGTAACCCTCAGCACTTCTTTAACTGATTTGCAATCAGATCCAGGTTGCTCTAGTATTAAACCACGCTGCCCTTCTTTAATGCTTTGGCTAACACACACAAAAAAAAAAAAATCACCAAAAACACACACACACACACACAAAATCCAAAACCTATAACCCTGCCCTCTAGTCATTCCAGGTACATTGCACCTACTGGATAACCAAGAAGTGTGTGCAATGCATTCTGCCGTGTTCATAGAGTCTGTCCCCGCTCTCACTAGCCACTTTCTTGGCATCACACGCACTAAAGTGCCTTCTGAGAGGATGTTGAAAACTAAGTACTGCTCGAAGTAGTACACTGAAATCTTGGTGTAAGATCTTCTGGTTTAAGACCATTCAAGCAGAAGCATGCTCAAATTTATATATTGGTGGGACAGAGAAATATAAACACCCACATACTGATTCCATTCCTCTGTGGTACCAGAGTACATCAGAAATGAACTGTGCTGAAGCAACAGGAATAACATTACTGGGAAAATAACCTGCACAAGACAAAAAGCCCTGGGTAACTCTCAGTTGTGGAGTCTCAGGGTGGCCATATGGATTGATGAAAAGAAGCAACTCCATCCCAAATGCCACCAACTTCTCCTTGCTAATACAGCATGAGGTGAAAATATGACACCATGCCACTAGGTAACATTTTAAGTAAAGTGGGTACCTTAACAATTTCATTAGCCATGAAAAACAGATCCCTCAAGGAGCAGCAAAACTCCACCAGCCAACCTCAGTGTTGAAAAGCAAGATTCTTTCCTTTAGATCTGAGCCCAGACCTCAGCAGAGAGAAGAGGCTGGCTCCACTGAAAACATGTGAAGGGCTGCCAGTGCCCACACTGATTCTGCAATGTCAGTCAGGTGTCAATCAGCAGGACTTGGTTAGCTGCATATATATGCACATATACCTCTACTTTTAGGGTTGCTGACATTTGGCTGTGAATTGCTACTTGATGGAAAGGCTGTCTGAGCTGGTCATTTGGTTTGTAACTTTGAGTACTTGGTGACATACTCAAGAGAGAGCACTCAGGCAGTTCATCAGGTAAGGATTTACTAGGAAGATACAGGTCTGAAAGCCACCCACATGTTAGCAGCATCCAGGACAACACCCTTGCCCCCATGAGTTCCTTCACTTGTCTGTGTAGTGGCGCAGCCCCTGCCCTGCATTCTTCTGATTGTAAAGACAGTAAATCAATTCATTCACAGAAGCCTACTTTAAAATGCTCCAAACATAAAGTGCTAAAGAGACCTTGTGCATCTTTATGATTATTTAGCAAAGTTCTGGTCACTTGGAGCTAATTGCGGGAGTGGTGAGGCTGGTGAGAGGCTCCATCCTCCCAGCCGCGGGGCAGGGCGGTGGGCGTGGAGCTGGGAAGCAGGAGGGAGCTGGACAGGGAGCTGTTGAGTCACCCGTAGCAGTGAGTGTTTCTGTGGGCACTGCTACAGACTCACACCACCGGTGATGGAACGCATGCGTGGGGAGCAAACAGACCCCGTCCCTACCTACAAAAGGTTGTGTCAGGCACAAACTTTTCCACTACCTAAGCTTTTGGGGATGCCAGTTCCAGTGAAAAACACAAACACACAGGCAGAAAAAAAATCATTACCCTACTCCAAACTTGGCAGAGCACAGCCATTAACTTTTACATGAGCTAACAAAAGAAACATCCTAACATTACCATTACGAAAATGTTGCGCGCACACAGAAGTAACTTCAAGATGTTTAATTTGGATTCAAGTTACTTGCATAAAACTGTGCATAAAAACCATTGCAAAGTCCAAAACCAAATGCTTTCCTTTCAGCCGAGCTCATAGCAATGGATTTACAGTGAAAGCAGCTTTTCAAAATGCCATCTAGCCCTTTCACAGAATCGAACTTTTTCATAAATGAAAATTAAAATCATTTCCAAATTACACCCTTTCCAGTATTTCCAGTTGATTGTGGACACCCACACCCCACAATAAAACCCGAAGATAATCAGTTTCCCATGTGTCAGAGAATGAGCTACTTTTCTTAAAGGCTACAAGCGACATTTTTTTCCTAAGTACCAGTGAATAAAAACTGTTTGAGACCATAAGCCATTAACAGAAAACATATGCAGGCTTCAAAATTACAGATTCAATTCATCTTTAAAATGAATGCAAGATACTGTTCTGCAGTTACAGGTCCCCACTACAGGTCTTGCTGTTTATCTTGTGGTGTTCTTCGCAGTACCTACCTTGCATTCAGAAGCGCAAGGTGCTGCACTCTCTGTGCTGCCCCATGTATTTGATTCTGATACTTTATATGTGTATGCGCTTAACATCAAACACATGCCAACTACCTTTGCAGCCGGGGGGACTTTGAGCAGATGTCCTTGTTCTGCACTGGAATGTTCCTGGGACACTCTCAGCTGCAAAGTCAATGCGACCACTCACACATGTAATTTTATTTCAATATGTAGCAATTGTGCTGAATCAGTGCCTCACCGGAACTGCTGGCAATAGCCCAGGACATCTCTGAGGAGGAAAAGTCAGGACTTGGTGGTTTAAAGATGAGGACAGGTTGCAGGCACTACCTGAGAAGCAGCGAGATCACTTGGGACCAGTCACAAAAATCAGTGGGACTTCCCAACTTTCCCCAAACAGCTTCTCTTGTCTTAAAACACAAGGGTCTGTAAAGACTGGAAGGGCTGCACAGGGGTGCTGCCCCGCAAGGAACGCTGTGCTGAAGGGCTGCATCCTGAGGAAGCCCGAGGAGACGTGCTGAGGGAGGCATCCAGACTGCTACCTGTTTTTGAAGGCACAAAACATGTTTATACGATGGCATATTTGCAACAGCCAGCGTCGTTTGGGACACTGGCCTCACTAAAGCTCTGCCCTTCCCAAGCCCTCTCCTTGGAGCACCAGGAAGGAGATGGAAGAATCGAGTCCCATTTGCCAGCATCACCACAGGTAATGCTGGGAGTGGGGCAAGGCAATGACCTCAGCTCTATTTATGCCCCTGGTACAAATGTCTGGCCAGCTCAGGCCCTCAGCTCTTCATATTTCTTCTGTTAATCATTTGGCAACTTTCAAAGTGCTTTCTGGAAGGTGTTTACTTCTGTGCAACCCTAGAAAAACAGAGCTAGGCAGAATGATCTTTTCATTGGAGACCTCGAATTTTCTGCATTTTGTTTTGGTCACAAGAGAAACTAAAGTACATAAGTTTTGGGTTTTTTTTGTTGTTTTGTTTTGTTTTGTTGTTTTTTTTCAGAATGCAAAGTTCCAGAGTCTATCTGGAATTAACTATAATACTTTTTAATATTTCTAAGAAAAACAAAATATTTTGTTTCAAAATATTATCACTTCACATGCCCTTCTGTAATACCAAAGCATCATTTCTAAAATGATGTTGTTAAAACAAATATTTAAAAGTTACATAAAATTTACATTTTTGTATAGAAAACGAGATTTTAGTTGAAGTCTGAAATGTCACTGATAAAAAAATGCAGTACAGGACCTTAGACCAGTTCTAATAAAGCCAATGGAGTGTACATGATTGATAACATGAACGGACTTTAAGTCCAGAGAAGAATTATAATAAAAAAGAATAATTACACATTCTTACACATATAAACTTTCTTTAAATGAACAGCTGGCAGCCAACTGCAACCAGAACCAGAAGAGTTTGGTAGCCTAATTATCAGATAAGATTTTAAGACTCTTTGCCGTGGGTATATTACATTCACTGCGTGTTTTCAGGACAGTCATTGGACTGAGGAAAAACGAAGTATCACCCCTCCAACTGCAGGCACAGACCTTGCAGCTCCTTGCTGAAGGTGATGCGGCCACATCCTCCACCTGCTGAAATGGCCTAACGGTTATGAGTCTTAATGAGCTGCTCTCCTTCTTTGCATATTATCAAGGCAAATCAGTGTTAACATCTGACATGTTTCATTGTGCTGCTCCTGCAGTTTGAGTTAACAGATATAGATGTTAGAGGGAAGCACTGCAATCCCAAAAGTATTGAAGCCACCGGGAATTTCGCCACTGACTTCAAAGCTAAGGTCTCTATTGATAAATTTTAAGGATTTATGAGCAAAAACCTTAATGACTTTCAAGGGAAACAATGTTCTTCGATGTTAGAGGGAAGCACTGCAATCCCAAACGTATTGAAGCCACTGGGAATTTTCACCACTGACTTCAAAGCTAAGGTCTCTATCGATAAATTTTAAGGTTTTATGAGCAAAAACCTTAACGACTTTCAAGGGAAACAATGTTCTTTTGAAATCTTCATCTTTTCTCAGAATAGGCATTGTTAAAATCTTATCACCTTCCATACAAAGGTGATACCTACAAAAGTAGGTACCAACCTCAGCACACAGGTAACAAAAAGGAAAAGTTTTCTGTTGTGTGCTGTGTGTGTCAGTGTGTTCCTGTGTTCCCGTACTCCCCTAGCTACTGATATACAGGGGATTTTTCTTCCTTCAAACTGTGACAATAAAATGATTACCCCGCCACAGTTTAGCATAATGGTTCAGAAATGCTCATGGCATATTGCAGAGCTAAAGTGGAAATTATTAGGTAGCTCTTCTTTGTTATAATAATGATCACTCCACAAATAAAAGCTCTTCTCCCAAAGGTACTGCAAGGCACAAAATGCTAATTCTGAAGATTATGTGTGCGCTTTTATTAAATATTACTATGCCCTGTCTGTTTGAGGGCTTCACTGCTCTGATTGTTTTATGAGTGCCATGTTAATGTCAGCCCCATCTTGCTAGCAGCAGGCACACATTTTAGCTTTTGTATGAGAGTTGATCAAAGGCCACGTGCTGAGGGAATTGCTGAGGAAACACGGACAAGCGATAAAAATCTAACAGATTAATTGGTTTAAATTTCATTTCAGGGTGTTGAACTTTGGCTCAGGACACTAGTACGACACCACCAGTCAGGGCTTAATTACCGCGTTTCCAATTTGCCTCTGAACAATGCATGGAAGGGAGAATAATAACAGTACTAATACTACTAATAACAATAATAATACTACTAATAACAATAATAATAATAATAATATCTAAACAACAGCAATAACGGCTCCTCGTAGTTTTTTGTACATGTTTAACAACTAAGCTTGTGTGCAAGCAATTGCACTAGGAAACCCCTCTTCCCGCATCACCATCCGTCTGCCTCCCGAGGATTTCTGGCTGCCTCAAACAGCACCTGAAGACAGAAGAAACAGCAGACGCCCTCAGGAGCATCAAACATCTGAATTTACAGAATCAATGACCTACTGATTCAAGCCCCCTGCAAACACACGCTCATATTCCTCATTAGGGAGCTGCGTTTATAAGCAGAGGTAGCATTTTCTCCTCCAACAGAAATGATCTGTCCCATTGATAGAAAACAGAGGCTGGAGGGAAAAAACATATTTACTGCAAAGTTTATGGGTGGCCTTGGAATAAGGGTTAATTGAGCTTGGAGGTGCATGTTCAGTGAGGTGAATTAGTGGGATGCACAGCTATCAGCAGGGCTCTGGGAATGCTCTTATTTAGCTTCTGAAATGTATTTGCACTATGATTAATATCCAGTTTGTGCTGGTAACTGTAAGAATGACCTCGCCTGCAGTTTTTATCATGAAGTGTGGTTTCATCCTCCATTATTCCACAGATGAGGCTCTGACAACAGTTGCTGCATCACAACAGGAGTTTAAATGATGGAGTACGTGCTTTTATTTGTCTTCTTTTTAAGAGTATTGTGACACGCAAGGAGAGTTGCATAAAGGCAGTTAAAACTGTGAATTCAGAGGAACAGGGAATTTACATCTCCTCTTAGAGGAAGTAATGAAAATATCTGGAGTTTAATTTAATTTTCCTTTTTTTTCTTGGGTAAAACCTAATTCCAGGCTAGATATATAAATGAGCCACAGATTAACCCACAGTTTATGGGTCTGATCCTGTCACCTGTTAAATGCTTTCACCAAACTACTGATTTTCAGAATATCAAGACAAATCAGTTTTAAGCATTCAAAACCATGACTTACTGAGGTTGCAATTCAACAAATCACTTAAGTAAGTGCTTAAAAACCTAGCCGAAGAAGTTGTAGAATAAGGAACTAGATTTTAAGATAGTTGGGCAGTGCTCTGCACAACGCTGCCAAGAGCTATGTAATGTATACAGAACTGGGGTTTCCCATTTCAAAAACCACTTAGGTTACATGAGACCACCCGGTGCAGTGCAGAGCTCATCCAACCTGACACGAGAGCGAGCAGCATCAGAGCCGAAATCCTCACGCCAACATGCTGATTTCAGGAACTCTGCTGCTGTGTCTCTGCAGTGATGCAGAGTCAAATGTAGCAGCAACTCAGTGCTAACTCTGGGTTTTCTCCAGCATTTTTATATCATCTGGTGTAGATCTTCCCTCGGGTACCTCATAGCTATAGAAGTCACGTAGCGTTTGTGATTCTGAGCAAGGCAGTGCCCAGGAATGGTCTGAGCCTAAATTATTTTCCCATGGTACTTGGGAGCTGGAGGTGTGCAGCATTTGTTGGGATGCTCAAGAGCTTTTTGATCAACATTTTCAGTTTGGCAATGTGTGTTCTTCCTTAAAAGGGGAGAAAAACATTACTTCTTCCCTTCTTGAATTATAGATTTACGTAGGGGCTATACAGGGGGAAGGGTTATTCCATTCATCCTTGTTTATTGTGGGTTTTCCACATTAAGAACTTTAACAAATCAGTTTTATCATGGGGAGGGTGGGCGGTTTTGAGAGCTGAAAATCACATTTTTTCCAAAATTCGCCACTTTAAGAGAACAACCCAAATATTGGGGGGCAGGGGGTGAGTTTGTGTGGTTTGTTGGTTTGTTTGTTTGCTTTCAAAAACGATTTTCTCATTCCTGAGAAGCAGGAGTTGTCATCATCTGCTCACCTACTCTGAGCGTGCTGAAAGGAGGGACCCTAAAAAGTCTTTGTGCCCACACAATGGTGCTGGAACCCAGTGTGCAGAGGCATTGCCAGAGCTGCATCCAGCACAAGCAACTGAAAGCAACTGAAGTTTACCAAACCAGCCTGGACGGGAAAAGCCTGCAGGACCAGCCCAAAGGGTTAGCCATAGATGCTTCAGGGAAAGGGAATGTGGCAGAGTTTTTACATATTGTACCACAGCATTAAATCTTCACTCTTAAGCTAAACAATGCGTTTGCTGTTTATCTTAGTAAAGTGATGATCTTCCTGCTTTCCTTTTTCATATCGCAGCCTGCTCTCTCTCCTATTCTCTCCTGACAATAAGCAGCTGCCGTACAGGAAACAGGGTAGCAGAGGTTTCCCTCTCGAGCAGATAACTCACGCAGCTTTATGCAACACAGGCACAAGGATGTGATGCCCCACACTCCCCCCTTCCCTGCTCCCCCCCTTTACAGCATCTCAATATTTGGGACTTACCATTTGCAAGCTTTACAGATTACAACACCCTGCCAAAAAAATGGCAACCTCCTCCTGGTTCTTTATGACGTCTGCACTGGGTGAAATCACCAAACCAAAAATACACGCACCATGCAATCCCTCCAGGTGGGGGAAGGGGGGGAATATTGCCTTTGTTTCTGTTTTCAAGTAGTGAAATTAAAGGTATTGGCTGTGGTTTTCTGCCTAACATTTTGGATGCTCAGTTCCCATTAATGGGAATTGAAAATGTAAATTACCTGGTATAATATTCCACCTAAAATCAATACTTAAGCCAATGTTTCTCTTTTATCCTTCCCAACACCTCAGCTAGCAAAGTTACATTTCACGGAGTCCTCTGTGTTTCTCTTTCCTTAATGATTTCCAAAGCTCTCAGTTGTTGATCACTGCCTGAAAAATGATTGCATGGAAAAAGGAGGCAATCCTGAATAATGAGAGATGTGTTACAAAAAAAAAAAAATAATCCACTGTGTATTTTACTTAAAATATTTCCATAAAAATAATCATTTAGTTATCTCTAAATAGCAAGTTAGTTATCTCTAATTAGCAATCTCTCTGATTGCAAGAGATGCATTTGCATTCACTCTTTTAAACCCTTTCACATCACAGAGGAAGTTTTGGGATGTTTTCCATTTGTTTGTTTTTCACTTGAGGAGGTAACTCCTGCTTTCCAAAACCAGTGAGAGTCCTTAGCATTTTACTGCAAGTCAGTAAAACTTGACCTCCAAAAGTGAGTCTGTCATGTTTGTTTGACAAATTATAAATTCTCCAAGAAAAATGTAATGCTGCAAAAACACTTGAAAATTTGGTTAAATTCAATATATAGGTTCAGAAAAAAAAATGAATATATATGTCAAAATTAAATAATACCTATATTATTAATATTTCTGAAGAAAAATATATGCTCTTTCTATATATATAAATATTTTTTCAAGAAGCCTAACAATTTTATTGTGAATTTTTTTGATTTTTTTTTAATTTCAAGGAAATTTGAAGCAGGCTTTAAACTATAATTTTTTGCATTCATTATTTTTGCCCCAAAGTTGGAAGATCTTAACCTTGAGTCAGTCACAAAGCAACCGTTGTGCGTGGCCTCGGCCAAACACAGCGCTCTGCTTAAACCGATGTGGCTGGGCAGCTCCGGCGCTGATGCTGTTATCCTCTGTTATCTGGGGCAGCTCAGCTGCACCGGGGATACACATACACGGGATCAGGAGGAGAAACAGCACATCCAAGAATATCGCATAGAGCCTACGAAATGTTGGCAGTGCTTCCAGCTACACAACTGGGGACCAGTTTGCTCAGACCCAAGAGCCAGCCCAGGGACTGCTGTAGCACCCTCTCCTCCCTCAGGGATGCACAGGCACATTTTGTCCACAAGGAGGAAAAATGTTTTACTAGGAGCCCCCAAATTATTGCACCTCAATTTCTACACTTTCCTCCATCCCACGGGGTCACTTGCAAAGACACAGGAATAGCGTTTGTTCCTAAAAGATGGGAAGCTGAAGGCAACAGCATGCAGGGGACTAAGGTGTGATGCACGCACGGGATTGCACTATTTTAACCGAATGTGACCTTAGTAGAACAGTGAAAAAATCCTATATGCCTCTCCCATTTCAATTTCAACGGCTTCCTACTGATTTAACTTCCGCTGATAGAGCTACAGAGCCCAGCTAAGCCAATGTGACTGTTTTAAAAACAATAAGCATATCCAGAAAGGAGACTGCATCTGTTTAAGTGCACTAAAGTTTAAAAATAGTTGCACTGATGCAATTTCTGGGTGAGGATGAAGGCAACCTTGAGAATGGAAGCCCAAAATATGTAATATAAATCAACCCTAGAAGTTTGTCAAAACAAACATCACTGCATAGCTTGCATACTCCAAAACTTACTTAGTATAACTGACTGGTCCTTCAGTGCTGCTAAGGTCCTGAATCAGCAAAGCATTTTATAGGATGGGACCAATCATTTGCTTAATGTCAACCCTGTGGTTTACTGTTTTGCTGAATCAGAACACAGGACTAGATAAAAGCTCCTGAGCCACAGCACCCCATCCCTGCAAGGTGTAAAATGCTCAGCATCCTGCGCACAACAGCAGCAAGGCTCGATGTTTAGAGGTACACCGGTATGCTATGGCCACGCTGGCAAGGTTTAGTTGACACTATTCTAGGTGAAACACTGAGTTCAATCCAAATCTTGATTCTCACTCCCCCAAACTAAATATTAGCATCAACTAAACTTTTGTGTAATATTCCACTATCACAAAGAAAAAAAAAAGAACCCCCCCTGCTATATTATATAGGGCCACACTCAGAAGTTCACCTGAGATGTATTCTACAGCAAAAAAAGAATTTATCTCATCCTGTTAAAAATAAGAGCGCCAACTAAAATTAATTTTTAGCTGAAGTCTCTTTGTTCAGCAGAATTGAGAAAGTCTGCCCACAACAGAGAGCTGGCGGTAATCATCTTTCAGAAACAGAGCACCCCGCACAGAAACACAAAGCAGTTGTGGCAGCGACAGGGAGTGCCTGTAATCCAGTTTCTTCAAGGGAAATTCAAGCACTCGAAGAGTTCTTATTCCTGGTCTGATTTCTCTCACAAATCACAGGCTGCTCTCTAATGCAATTTTCTGGAGTCTGAGAATCATAAAGTCAAATATGAACAAGTCTAGTGGAAAATCTGTGACGCTAATCTTGGCCTACGTTGTATTTTTAACAGGCACTGAATTTGTGTGCCGGATTATCCAGATGGCCATACAGGAATCATCCTGATAGGATTAAACCTTTGTGCTGAACTCTGCTCCATCTGTTCTCGGAGGTTTGCCTATTGCTATGAGAATACGAATGCTCAGCCTATGTCTCGCACCACGGCTGAAAGCGCTTGTTTACCACACACACGTGTGTATGTGCACACACACATCCTCGAGTACTCGATTAGTAGCGTGAGATGAAGTTAGCCTGAAGTTTACCACTAAGAAACATATTGGTTTTATTATTCGTTTGAAGAACAAAGTATGCAATATCTAACAAAAAAAAGCGTTTTTGTTGTTGTTCTGAGACTTGTTCAATTCATTAAACTGTAATACTGCCATAAATTCATAGATGAAGGCATGACTAAACATAGAGCAGCAAGGCTCTTCATCTTTGAAATCTATTAGTGTATGAGAACGCATGACACAATCACACTTTGAAGATATCATGGTTAAATATCCCAGATTAAAAACCAGCCAACAACAAAACACATGTACGCACACAGCGCTGGTAGCATTATTTGCGTCTCAATCTAGTCACAGGCTAAGAACAAAAAAGTGATAATCAGTCCCAGTAAAAGAAAAGCTTATTCCCATTAATGTTGCCTTCTGCTTTTATTATCTATTAATGGCAGTCTTCTGCATTCATTGTTGCAGCCTGCCAGATGCAGCAAAGATCCATATTCATCATGTGTAAAAATTGTGCTCAGGCTGTCTCCGTGACAGGTTACGCAGAGCTGCCAATGGAGAGACCAAGGTCCGATGGACAGCCTTGGATTTCCAGGCCTAGGGCCAAGGGAAAAGGCAGGGAATCTGGTTCTTCTGTAAGAAAAGCATCCCAGTGATCAGAAGGCTTAATTAATTGGTGCCCTGGCCATAAATATACTACAAACTTACGACTACCTGGGATGGAAAGGGTGGATAAGAAAAATAAACAAAATAATAATAATAATGATTAATAATAATAATATGGAGGTTTGATTGAGGAATGCCATATAATACTCAGCCCACATTTGTGATGGCAGCAGAACAGCAATGGAGGCGATGTAACCTGAATTGCATTTCAAGCAGAAGCCTTGATTGCATTGCAAAGACTGAGACCCCCTTGTCTCTCCTGCGCTGTGTCTTTCAGACTGTTTCCTCCTCTGTTCTTTGTGCTGGTCTGAACGGAGGAGGGTCAAGCACCCCCTCCCAGACATTTAGGCTTTACTTGCAAAAACACAAGCATAAAAATATATTTATAGTTCACAGTATCTGTCCAGCAATGACACCACATAAAACCAGCACGCTGAAAATCTGAGGAGTGAATACTTTGGACTCAAGCCTACAAATGCTTAGAGAAGTTGTTCTTTCAACGTGTCTGATAAAGTCATGCTATGTTCTTATTTATTTATTTAGGGCCATATTCAGACCACCTACCTCAGGCATTGCAGCATGTAAAAAGTCAGACTCCAGTTCTGGCTGGGTGACTCAGACTGCCCAAATTAAAATCTTTCCACTATACAATGAGCAGAGATGGGCAGACACCTCTGGAAGCCTGGAGACCTGGGAGCTCTGCGCTGGCTCCTGAAAGTACCAAGGGACCTCGGCAAGATGGTATCATAGGTAGGAAGCAGCCAGAAGCAACCTCGCAAAAAATATTTGGCAGCTGATATTGGACAGGCACCTGACTCTGGGCTTTCCCACAGGCACCTCTGCTCGGACCCACTGCAGCCTGCAGGGTCACAATCCCAGGAAGGGGATAATTTTCCCCAAGGGGCCCCTAATCAAAATTGCTTTAACTTTCAGTTCCACGGAGGTCAAACCTGTCCAGAAATATTTTTTTCCCTCCCTCTTCATCTCCTCAAAGAGCCCAGGAAGCTGAGCGATGCTCTCACCTAATGCACTGCAGCAAAGCGCTGCGACCTCAAACCCCAACCCACAAACTCCAGCTGCAGCTGGAAAGATGAGCAGCGCTGCGCTCAGACCTGCAATTTACCTCCGAGTGCTGGCCTTCCCTCTCCGCACAGATCGGGTAACGCCAAACCTATGAATTCCATACGCAAGCCCGGGTTTTCAGCAAACAGCAGTGAGCTGTCTGTTGTCTCCAGCAGCCGGGAGATCTACCACATCTGCTGCCTCTGCACAACCCAGACAGGGACCTCTGCGGGAAACACACTTCGCTTTTTCATGGGGTACATGCAGAACCTCTGAGAGAGTTGCTACAGAACCATAATGATAAGGTATAAACCCAACATAATTAATTTTGAATTTTCTTCTACTCCCATTGCTAACAGACGTTTCAATGGTAGCAGAGTAAGAAGCACACAGGTTCCTGCAGCATTTGGGATCAGATTTTTGGAAGCATCCAGTGGCTCCAGTAAGCACCTAATGGGTTTTTCAAAGTACCTGGCAGACAGGAATAGAAATTTTGTAGCAAGAGTTTTGAAAATCCCACTAAACACCTACCTGCCGCTTTAGGCTCCTCGGTGCTTTGAGACTTTGGCTTTATGTCCAAGAATTTCTAAAAAGATTGCTTTGGGGTACCTACACTTTTGGGTGACCACAAAAACAGGTCAGAGGTCCAGAAAGTCCTCAACACTCACTTCATGAAGGACAGTATCTTGCTGAGCATCTCACAACGGCCTTTGTACCTTAACCTGTGGATCTAGATGTTTGAATTACTTTTGAAAAATAATTTGAAATGCTAAATTTCAGACAAGTTTTTAATAAATCTTTATTCTTGATCTTTTTAATAAACTTCCTATCCTTACTCACTTCACTTAATGAGGTCATAAAGCAGCACTCCTTATATTACAATCGCTTTCACTCTAAAGATTTGTTTTGTCACAGACAGAACTGTAAACTCATGGAATAAAGACGGGAAGCAAAAAGGACGAATTGCGACACACAAAGCCTTCTGATTACGCTCCACAAACAGTTTGGGCTGAGATTTTAAAAAGTACTTTATCAAGCTGTACCACTGGCTTTAATGAAAGCACACTTTTCCCAGTACCATGCACTCCTGAAACTCGTATTTCGGATTTGGGCCAAACACAAAGCCTGCCTCCATTCCAGTATTAATTATTAGTAGTTTATTCTTTACTACTAACATTAATACTTTTCACATGGCAACCCAGATTAGAATAACTACTCCAAATATCCCACCCTGGTGGGTTCCATTTTCTGCATCAGTTTCCTGGTTTATGCTATTAACTCATTTCCTCATCTCTGGAGGAGCTTTGTCAAATATTCATTTTGCTGTGGAAACACTTTGGCAGGCACCCTGCAATGGACAGCAAGAGAGAGGCTTGAACGCTCACACCGGTCTTCTCTCAGTTCAATGAGAAGATGCGCATTCCAAGATGCAAAAATACTGAGTTCATTATTTGTGAAATTTTGTAATCAGAATATTTGAAATGATAATTTGATGGAAAATTTTCATCTAAACACAACTTTAACCCTGAGATTGTTGGCACTCAGCTGAATCACAGCTTTGGACATAAGTTCCTTGGGAAGACCTTTCATAATCACTGATTGCTTTGGGGTGTTCAGATACTGGGGTGCCTAACATGAAACATTTCCAAGTGTCCAGATACCTGCAAACTGCTGTGAACCCTGTTCTTTGATAACCATGACCTTTTATGACATCCATACGAATGCTCAAAAAAATCACTAGTTCTTGGCCTTCATTTACAAATCACAATTCACAAAATCTTTTCCTTTGTACTCTGCCCAAATCAGCAGGGGATTGGAGTGAAAAAACATATTTTCCCAACATAACAACAACAAACGTATCCTATAATTAAAAAAATTAAGTTGTAGGAATTTGTTCAGAAATAATAATGTTACAATAATATAATATTTTGTGATTTGCTGGTGTGCACATTTTGCAAGGTTGAAAAAATAATGTCTGGCAAAACTTCACTGCCATACGGTGCAGTATCTCTCAAACATTTCTCTAATCCTAATGTCACCCTTCTCCTCTATGATGCCATTCTATTAGTGACATGGTGGCCAGCAAAGCAAATTGAAATGTAATGAATGCTCATTATGCATGAATATTCATGGCCTGTTTGAGTGCTACTGAATGTTCTCCTGTACTGGTAGGTGCAAAGTTTCTGCCAGCGTAGTTAAGGTTTTTCTACTTGTGTAACTGTACTCCAATTCCTCTGAGGTCTAGAGAGAAACCTCAAACCTTCAGAAAGTGGTTGGTCTAACTCTCCACTGCAAGTTGGAGAATTTCCATCTCAACTTTTCTCCCTAGTCTGTTTGGTGTAACAAACCAGGTTTTTTTCACGCAAATCTCTATCAAATTTTAATGACAGTTTTCCCCATGTTTTCTTCTTTTTGCAATTTTGGGAGCACAGTTCTGAAAGCTCCTTTGGGAGATTCACAAAATGCAATCTATCTTCATCCAGGTACTATTTTTCCACGAATTCATGACATCCTCGTAACAATAGAGAGTAATAACACATCACAGCTTGACATCATTTAGATATTCTGGGGGAAGGTCTGTTTTATTTTTCATTTATTTGAAAAACATAAAGGGCAGCTGCTCATGGGTAGAAACTGCCACACCTTATCTTTTTAAAATCAAGGTGTCTCTTGCTTCCATTGTAGCCTTTTTTCCTTTTTTCAATTAGATGTGACACTAGATCCCTGATAAGTGACTGTCAAGCAGGAATCCTTTCTGACTGTGGTAACTGGAGTACCCAAACGCGACTTTTCAGGAGGTATTTCCATGTAACAGAAACCCTTTTTATTAAAGACTAGAATACTTCAAACGGCATCTCCGAAGACTCCTGCGACATGGCAGCAGCA
Organism: Pterocles gutturalis; assembly: GCF_000699245.1. Taxonomy (NCBI): domain Eukaryota; kingdom Metazoa; phylum Chordata; class Aves; order Pterocliformes; family Pteroclidae; genus Pterocles; species Pterocles gutturalis. The sequence continues at coordinate 36,211 of NW_010147185.1, read as the reverse complement.
CTGTTTGTACATATATTTTATGAAATAATGTTTAAACAATAAAAAAAAAATCACAAACTTAAACCTCCAACTTCATTAAATACCTACAGCCTAATGGCAGAACTGAATTTCTGGAATCTCCTTGCCCAAATCAACCATTAAAAATCCACCTTCCAGAAAATTATTTAAATCTTATTTTCATATAGCCTCAGACTAAAAATAAATTTTGAAAGATCAAAATTGCTGCAGCCAGATATTCTAAGCTTTGGAGTACCTCTCCTTAATGGCTGATTTATGACCTAGATGAACAGAAGATTTTCTGCTTTCTGTTTGACATGCCTGGCTGTGAGAAGGGCAGCTCCACCTACCCACCCATCCAGTTCTTGTGAAATTCTCAGTAATATCCAAAGAGAAAGCAGGAGTCTGGGCCTGAAGAAAGCTACTCTGCTCTGGCAAAACATTAAAAAAAAAAAAAAAAAGACATCAGCATAATTCAATGGGACATAATTTAGTTAACACAGTTTTGGCTACCTGAATTGTACTAATCAGAGCTCTGCTGCGTTTTGCTAACCTGGTGGATCCCAAGATTTTACTCCTGAAGGGACCATTCCAATCATACAGCTTGACATCCTGCACAGCACCCTCCTTGCCAGCAATTCCTAGGTGAGGAATTACCCAAACTCTCAACCTCTCCCCAACCTGCCTTGTACATTTTAGGAAGGTACCACATCCTTACACTGACTTAACTTTGCAACCTGCAGAGAACCTGCCACAGTTTTGGCAACTTACTTCAGCGGTCCCTGGAGTTAATATCTTTTTGAGATCATATTGAAGCCTTTATCTACAAATTCTCTAAAGTAAAGCAGCTAACTTTCCCACCATATTTTGTCTCTTCAGAAGGACAAATGTTCTAGCTCCATCTGAGTACACATACTGGACTAATTCAGCCCAGTGTGCTCACTTATATTAGAAACATACAGTAAGTCCACAGGGCAGTGAAGAGGTTAATATTATACATTCGCTGAGGTCAAGCTCCAAGAACACATAACAAGCCATTATGTAAAAAATTGCCTGAATTTATGAGTCACTGCATTTATGAAGGAACCGATATGAAAAAGACAACTTGGCAAAAGTAGAGAAAATTATTTCCAGCTTGAAGTTTTGCAATCCTTCAGTATATCAAGGCTCACTTACTGTTATTAATATCCATGTTGTGCAATGCTCTGAAAGTCACATTTTTTCCCTTGTGTATGCATAGAGATGTCCAACAACCCTAGGTATTCTTCCCTCATAGAAAATAAATTAGAAAGCAAACATAACTCAGAATAACATACAAGATCCCCTCAAGTAGAGTGGTAGAATCCTAATATTTTTTTTCAATATTTCCCTTCTAAATAATAAATCAAGCCCATTGTATTTCTCTATGTGGAATGATATGGTGCAGAAAAAGCTTGTGTGTTTATATTTTTCACATAATCATGAAAACATTCTCAAGTGAAGCACTAAGATACAACAGGTGTTTCCACCCATAGATGAAACAAGTCAAACATTACAGTTTCTTTGTTTAAACCTGGCCAGCTTGCGAACACAGTAGTCCCTAACTTATATCAACAACCTGAACCTATACCATCTAAGGATAAAATGCATCAGGCTTGGAAGATTAACCTTTCTCAGCTCACTAATATGTTTCGCTTCAGTCAATACTCTGTCTTGTGTTAACAATTTCATCAATTAACAAGAACACATGCAACAACAAGGGATTCAGGGCTGAAATGGTTAAAATGGAGCTGATAGGGGCATCCTCTTCAAGACTCTCCACACTGCCAAAAACGTAGCGGCTAATGTTGTGGCAAAGCCACTTACAGCACAAGAACCAGGTCACTAAGATTTCTGAGCATCTTTCAGGAATCATTGACTGGCATGCCCAGCACACGTAGCCAAATTCAAGGTATACAAGGATTGTTCTCAACAATTGTTAGTCAGACTAGATACAATTATACTTAAAGGCACTCAGTTTCAAAGCTTTATTTTAAAGATTATCCTCTCAAAATAGTTTATAAGGTGGGGAACAATTTTCCTTTTGTAATTAACCTAAACAGAAAATATCTAATCAACTAAGACAAGCCTAGAATAATTTTTGCTTTCAAATGTGAAGATTTAGTTGGAAATCTGTGCATGTGCCTACTGCAGTGACTGGGGGCTCCCAGATTGCCCAGGATGGGCAGGACTGGCAAGAGCTCTTTAAATGCCCCACTGCTGACAAGAGGATCTACATGACATACCCAGCTGAGGCACAGCAACTACTACTCTTCACTTACTGTGGGACACTTTCCACCTGCAGACAGCAAATGGTCTGAATCACTCATTACTATCATGAACTAAACCAACACTGTAAAAACTTGGGTACCACAATAGCAGGGCAGAATAATCCAGCCATGCACTATCATTTCCAGTATAAGGCAGACACTATTAATGGCTTTGTTACATAATGACCTATTTTAGATCTATATATACACACATAGATGTATATATCTTTCATATTAAAATAACAGAAGGACATTGCTTAGAAATCATGGTTGTCTCTGCTTCCATCTGGAAATTCTGACATGATGTCTTATAATTTGTCCCCACCTCTATGCTGCATCTCTCCTCTTTTGCTGCTGTTGAGCTGACTTAGAACCAAATCGCCAACAAACCTCACCATCACCTAATTCATCAGTAAACTCCTACGAAGGAGGAGGAGGAGGAGGAAGGAAAAGAAGAAGAAACAAACCTGTCCCTTTAAAAACCCAAGCATTTAAGCTGCTTGTCAGTCCTCTTCCTAACAAGGCCACTTGAATGTATTCAGGAATATTTGCATAAATGCTCACAGTGAGTTCACCCTGGCAGCTAGCGCTAATGGTACATAAAGTAATTTAGTCACTTCTCTTAGGCATCCTGTCAGGGTGATAAGCACCCCCTCTTTGCCTTGTTGCATATTAGATCATTAGATAATAAAGTGTTAGAGCATGCAAACTGACAGGGTCTCAGGGACTATCATTTTTCGAGGGCATTGCATTCTGCCAATAAGGAAAAATAATAGAGAAACTGATGCTGCAATTGGCTTTACATTCTTGTAAATCCATTCAAAGATTTGGGGGAAAAAAAGAATTTTTACTTCGTAGCGATTTGAGAGTTTAAACTGGAAACTTTGCAGACATCTGCAGCAGTGGACTTCATGCTGGTAAACTTGAAAAGGGTTGTTGCAAACCCTGTCAGAATTCTCGCCTTCCATAAGCTAGTCACTTAAATTGCATTGGAAAGATTTTGCTTTTAAAATTGACACCCTGGGATGAACTACAAGCTGAAATACATCTTACTGGTTGGGGCCTACTGGCTCTTCACTATACATCTTATTATACATGTACAATTTAGAAAGGTCAACCACATCGGCTTTCTGGTTTACCATAAATATAAAACAAGTGAGGATCCAACTATTTGTGAATGAAAAAGTGATAATTATTGAAGACCACAGATTACTGTGGTTTACCCTATTTATACCACACAGAGATGTATAAAATAATTGGCCTCTGCCAGCTATTACTTTTGAAAGATAGATATACGTATTTGACTTATGAGCTTCTCAACCCGCTGGTTTCAAGGAGGACAGTGTGTGGATAGGAAACCATGACCTAGGTTTCTAGTTATATTCAGAGAGCCAAGCTACAAAAAAAGGAACTTTCATTTTACTGCCTGACAAGCAAGACATAAATAGAGATGTGTTGGATGGCACAAAATTAATCCAGGCTACCTGCTAATGAGATGGTAAAACCCAAATGTGGAGACACCAGGCTCCTGAGTGGCTCGAGAGGTAAAGCTCTCTTTCCAGATTTTGGCACCTGAAGTCTCTTTTAGGTGTCACATAAACTGCAACTCCATGTTTAAGAGCAGCATGTCCCAACACAACTTTGTAAGGAAAAATAAGCTGGGTATTGTCTAACTAAACTAGGCAACCAGCACACCTTCTTGCTACATCCCCTCCTGCCTTTCCCCAGTCCTCACACAGTCAGGCATTCATCTCCATCACGATCAGATATTTGTGTTAAACATCTAGAAAAGCACATGCAAATACATTTGGTCAAGGGCATGTTATAGTTAGATCCCAGTATTCAAAACCCTATGATGAGAAGTTGCTCACCAGAGAAATAAACCAGTGACAAACTAGCCATGACCACGTCAGCTTCCCATTTCACCACTGGCAGATACTGTCCAGGTTGACCTGCCCTCCCCCTGAGGGAGGCATGAAAGCTGAGAAGAGGAAAGTCAAACAAACTGTCTCTGCTACTTACACTTGAAGATACTATCTAAGATAAAAATTCCAAAAACTGAAGAAAAATAATATACTTCAGGACTCAAACTAAAAGTAAAAATTAATTTCAGTGGAGGAAACTATCATCTGTTCCAACAGGTCTAAGGTTCATGGTGTTTGCCCGAAGTTCAACAGCATTAAGCACAGCTGAGACTTTTCCTATTTTTTTTTTCTTTCAGTTAAGTGTTCTAGACATCTAATACCAACATTTAAAACAGTTACTGGATTTTTTTTTAATTCTTTTTTTTCCTGTCTCTTGGACTCAAATATGCATAGAAATCCTGGAGAGCTGGATTGAAGGATTTAGGTTAAAAAGAAAGAGTGCAATTTTGCAGTGTGGAGATTGCTATTCAAAAGTAAGAATTTACTAGCAGTTGCTTTATGAGATTGCTTGAGAGGTGCCTGAGAAAGTAGATTAGAAAAATCACCTTTCCCACAAAATGCACACATGGAGATATTTTGCAGATGTTGACTTTTAATGTTAGCACAGTAAGTAGGGTTTGTGTGGATATGTAAGCATAGCATTATCTTTTTTTGTTTCTTTTGGCTAACGGAATCCCTCAGGTAGCAGGAGTGGGAAGAATAGCTGTGGTAAAATGAGATGCTATTACACCATGCATGTGAATAAAAACTTTTACGTATGAGAGAGTAAGTATTCTCTTGACCAAAAGCATGCACTGAGAAGTCTCCAAGGGGGCTGGGGTAGGGAGGGGGGGAAGAAAAGATAGCATCTACTTTGGTAGGAATATAAGTTAAAATAGAAGTGTTTTTTTGAAAGACTAGACTTAATGGAAAGATTATAAAGCTGAACAGAGACATTTCCTTCTGTAATGTTCTGCCTTCTGATAATTAATAAAGACAGAGTTCGCACATTCCTTATAAAAATTCAGCAAAAATTATGACAGTGGTTTGTTTATTAAATTAGGTTGTTGGCAGGATGAAAAAAAAAATTCTATAACATGAATTATGGCTGAAAATGGCTCATAGCCTACATAAAAAGTTAGAGCTAAACAAATACAGATGTAAGTTTTGTTTATATAATGAGCAACACTGCTGAGCTAAGAATTTTAGGTTAGTAAGTGTGAACTACAGAGCCGATTCTGCAAACACTTATCAATACCCTCAGCTTTACTGACACAAGAAGCCTCATTGATCCCAACAGGGCCATATGTGCGCATAATCTTAAATACATGCATAAGTGCTTGCAGGAGAGATGCCTGAAAGCATAAACAGAATAGAAATTTATTTCCACCGGAACCACACATTTGCCCATTTCTCCGTATTAATAATTTCTTTTAACATATCTAGTTAACATTTTTTTTGAGTGTCATTCACTTTCCCTGAGAAAATCTTATCTGGTTTCTTCAAGCTCTTTGGAAAAAACTATTTAATTATTCATCAGATCCTTAGCAAATATTTGTGAAACAAAAAGGACTGGTGCCTTCTACACTCAACTACTCAATGGAAGTTGAGGGGACTCTTCTCTTAGAGGGAGCAAGCACCTATTGAATTTAGGATTATAAACAGCTTTGAAGACAAAGAGCTATTCTACCAAGCTGGAATAGGGAGAAGGGAGCAAAATGCCCTCTGTTTTTGTTTTCTTTTTCAGTAGTAGTCATCAACTTGGAGGACAAAGAGCAAAACAAAACATTAATCAAATCCAGATTTTTCAAAGTACATTTGCACTCAACAACTCCCATTTTAAGCACCTACAGTCACCAGCACATGTTCTCTTCCAGGACCAGCTGATATTACGGAAAAGATTACTGTCCCCCAAACTGCTTCCACCCACATGCCCCCTCCCCACCCTTCCTGGGGTTTACTATCCCTTCAGAAAAGCCAGAAGAATTGCCTTGCACCATTTCTCCTTCAATCATTTCAGCAAAATAAGCTAGATTGGCAAAGAGTTATTATTTAAACAGTTTAACTCAAATGAACTTATTTGGACCGAAGGAGACTAGGGAGCAATCAGACAACGATCTTAGCTGGCATGTCCATGGTGGAGAACAGCCTGCAGCTGGGAGGAGAGTCAAGCTGCTGTGGCAGGCAAGGAAGAGCAACTTCCTCCACTGGCACAGCTGGAGCCAGAAGAGAACATTCACCCATGGCTTGAGTAAGCAGATGGATTTCCAAAAGGGCTCTGCTTTCATTTAAGGCAACTCAAAGGAACAGCTGGATCTCCTTGAGAGCTCGGTACTCTACAGACAGGAGAAACCCAATCCAAAATCTGGGTGCTGAGCATTTCAGAAAATATGCAACATCCTTCAGAGGCACAGACAAAAATCAAGGCAATAGGGAAAATATCAGACTCCAATTTTGGATGCTGAATAGATGCAACAAAAAAAAAAAAAAAAAAAAAACCACACCACCACACTACACTGACACACAGGACAGACTCTGCACCTATGTTTGCCTACCGGTTTGTCATTACACCACATTTAGTGCTGACCTACTTGAAAAATTCCCCCTTTGGTCTGGAGGCCAGTCTCTTTAAAATATCTGGTCCCAAAGGTATAAACTATTACAGAACAATTTGAAACCAGAAACACAAACCAAATAAATCCACATTTAAAGTAGCAATGCCAACCAATGAAAATGATATGCCTACCATGTTCCAGATAAGAAGGCGTACCTTCCGAGGGATCGAGTCTTCGAGCTCTCCGCCCGTGCTTGGAATTGTTGTGTACAAACATATTGTCCGACACTGCCAACACATGGCCATCAACATTGACTGTTGTAGACACCACAACCTGCAAGCACAAGAGCAAAATGGAGGAAAATTTGAATATATACATATGTTTTTTAAGAAGCACAGAGTGTAATAAACTCAGTTAAATAAATAACAGCTGGAAGCTGTAGAAAATTGCACAGCTATTTCACATAATAACTGGTGCTTATGCTGTACAAATCTAACAAGAGATGCTATTGATGAGCGGGTCTTTGGCATCACAAGCGTTTGATGCAGTTTTAAGTCAAATTGCAGAGTTTGTAGCTGCATGGCAGACGGCACACTGTTAACCATCATTTTAACAAGAAGATCTTTATTAAGTATTTCTTCCCCTATGTACAAGGGCAGCTGTGTTTCACCCTAAATTATCCTTCAGTTTCCACGCTGAAGTAGATAGAGCTGTTGACATTGCAAATTAGAATCGATTCAGAATAAAAGAAAACAAAAGAGTATTTTGTGAAGTTGCAATGCGAGTTGTTGCATGCCTCCCCCCACCCTTCTCTACCGCTCTCCCCTCAGCACAGTCACTATAGGTTGTTGAACTTGACCAAATTTCTCCTGAGCTCTATCTGCGGGAGTACATATAGGTATGTTTGTGTACACATGCACGCTTGACAGTGGGGTCTTGATCTGGAGAACACAACCCTATTCATCCAGTGTCAGAATTATTTGTATTTCTCAACTTATCTCAATGTCAACACCTGGGATTCGGTTTGAGGTGAGGGGAGGGAGACGGCGAAGCACTGCCCTGGAGGCAGGATCCGAGACACTTCTGCTCCCCAGAGTAGCCCAGGGTGGGAGAGGAGTCAACACAGAAGGGGCCAACAGGCAAATGTTGGGGCCAGAGTAGAAGACCCAACAGCTCAGAGGTGTCCAGAGGGACCTCTCAACCTTGAGGCTCAGCAGGCACCATCCTATAGGAAATCCTTGTTCAGGCTGATGGCACTCAAGCCACAAACCATCGTGGAAGAATGGGGTAGACACACAGGGCAAGTCCCTGGCAGAGCTGCAAGCTCATCACACCAAGTCTTGTCCCACCCCACTCAGACCAAGGGAGCTCACACCCTCCATGGCTTTCACTCAGCTGCTCCTCCCACAGCCTTTCCCCAACAAAATATGGCATTCCCAGGGTTTTACCCCAGCCTAAGACTTGGCCTTCAGCTGGCTGCTGGTTTGCCAGGAGCATGCATCGCCTTCGAGAACTTCAACTAAAACAATAAGAAGAAATGACCTACACTTCTCCTTACATTAAACAGGGAAAGGGATTAAAAACTGAAACCCACAGAGATATGTTTATTCATGCGACCTCTTACAACCAAATATAATAATTGTCTGTTAATTGCAGTTTCAGCTCCCACCTCGTGCTTCAACATGTGAAACAGCAATCAGCAGCTCCTGTTTAATCCACCTATTATGTTGACTAATTAACTTTGCTCGACAGTTTATTTCTTCCTCCATTATCAGCCCCTGTCAGCCGCAAGCACACTGCCGCAAAGGGGGACCTCAGCCCTTTTGATTGATCACCGATAGATTGACATGCAGATTAATTTAATTAGAATCACCTCACTTGAGAAATGAAAGACAATGGCAAGGGGGCTAATAGATCTGCTCTTATAATGAGGCAAGCCTCCAGAGCCACAGCAGAGGATTTCTGATTTATTTTGCTGAATTCCCCAGTCGCTCTGAAAGGCTCTCGCTTTAATTGTTCTTGGTTTTGAGAGGCTTTAGCCTCTGAAGAGGTGAAATGCTTTACAAGGATTGGCAAACATTGCTTCAACTCTCTCAGGAAGCTGCTGCCTCTCAAAGTTGGTCAAATGGGGACACTTAAAGGATCGCTTACAACAATTCAATTTCATCACTTGAGTTGGATCTAAAAAAAAGAAAAAAAAACCTACAGAAAAAATTTTCCACCTATTTCTGACCACCGATTAAAATGCTCAAAAATATAAAGTAAGCAACGCTGCTAAATTGCCCACAGCTAATCCCAAAGTCTTTGTCTTCAAAAAGAGGAATACAAAATAGAATATTTTACATCTAAAGGATCTTAAAACCATCCCGCAGAATGGCATTCTAGGCAATAGATTTTTGTGTGAGTTTTAAGTGAAAGATATTAAAATACAGAATAAATGATTCAAGAGCTCTTACAGATGGAAATTTGGGGAAAAGAAAGCACCAAACACTGTAGGTAAGTTTTTCTGAAATCAAACTAAGGGGAAAAAAACCCCAAGTCCTATATATAAACTCCAAAAGGGATTTCAAAAGTAATTTATCCTTTGCATTCCTGAGGGATCAAATAAAGTTTATGATATTTTCAATATAATATGATCTTATAGTAAGTGGCTCAGGGTTTGCAATCTTATTTGTGCACTTGCAACCATTGTAAATTCTTTGCAACTGGGATTTTGAGCCAAATCCTTAGCTGGCATTACCTGTCACAGTTCCATGATTGATGCCAGCTCCTTATCTTCTCCTATGGCTCTGCTTAGATGCATATGAAAATTAACACTATTACAATTAATAACAATGGCTACAACATAAAATATTTTCCCTAATCCTAAAACCACACAGGTACACACAGATTTCCCACTGAAGCTTGATCCATCCTGTGCAGAGATCCAAACTTTTGAATGTTTCTAGAAACAGGATTGCAGAAAAAAAAATAACGGGTCAAGAGTAACAATAGCAAGTTAGGTCTCAAACCTGCAAAAAATCTCTGTGTAAGTAGCTGTCTTTATACACACACCTTTCTAGGGAAGAACTTAAGGAACCAACCCTAGTGAGGTCAGTTTTCTGTGAGTAAATCTACATTTAATTTTCCCCTTCTCAGTTTTCCGAAACTGTTGATGCAACACATTTTGAATTACTTAACAGTGTCTTCCTACCTCCCTCCTGAACAGAGAGTTTGATTTACTACAAAGAGACCACATTGGTGTGGTTCTTCAGTGTCGTTAGCAGAAGAAACTATAAAAGGAATCCCCAAGAGAATCTGTTTCCAGTCTCAGGAAACGCACAAAAAAAAAGTGGTTACTTTATGTATCTGTCTGAAAAAAAAAAACCAAAACGATTATTCATACTGCACCTGTAAGAAGCAGCACACGCTTACTGCTTAATTCTTTAAATGCAAAATCTCACTAATACAGGAATATTGAACATGCACTGCACTAACAAAATATTAATGCCCCTAATTATTAACCGAGAAAAAATAGATCATGAATATTGTGTGCCACAGTTACTTACTTGGATCGCTGCAGAGCACTTACATACTTGCAAGTTCTACTCATATTTTTAAATCTAAAAAAAATACTACACTCTCCTCATTTTGATTTTGAAATAACTGGGATATGTTCAAGCACATGCTAAAACTAATTTGTGGAGAAATCATAAAATTAGGGGGAGGGGAGAGCCAAAGTATATGTGGAACGGGCACTGAGGCATCACAGACCATAGCAAGGGGGAAAGGCACACTACAGTTTAATAAATGATTAATGAAGTGCTGACACATTAATGTAAGCACAGGGACAACCAGGCCTGCCAAATCTCAAACCTTTCCAAATTTTGTCAACAAAACACAGTTTTAATTTGGGACAGGCAAACACAGAAAATAATTTTGAGCTTTAGCTTTAGCCCTTCATAGATTTTGAATTTAAATCCTGTATCAACACCAGGGGAGACAGAGGTATGAAAGAAACACATCAGTTTACAACTTTCTTCAATGAAGCTGGCACTATCAACTGCATTAACATCTTATGGCTCTGTGAATTATTCTGCCTGCCATTAAATAGTGCAGTTTGTGAATACTTTGGAGTTTAGTTTAAAAAAATACATATATTCAGAGACCAGGAGCCTGGAGATCAAGCTATTCATCCACGTTTAGCACTCGGCCTGTTTATTTGTTATAGTACCTCACCTAATACATCAAAATTAAGCATTGCATGACTCCTCATTTTTAACCACAGCCCATTAACCTTTGCTAACTGATTAAGACATAGCATGTTCCTTGTGCTTTTAATTTCCTCTGATGTATAGTGAGGGAACCGATATTTTTGCGATGTCCCCAACATTCAGCAGCAAAGGCAGAGAAAATCTGATTAAGATGATTTCTGGGTTTGAAGTGTTAAATTAACTAACTCCCATGTTCGCTCCTGTTTGAAAGCTATGCAGAATTGGCTTGAGCAACATCTTTATTTTCATCACCACTTGGTGACCTCTTCTTACAATGTGTTGACTTCTTTATTCTAGTAACACAAAATCACTCTCAATTTAACAAGACACTTAAAAAGGTGCCCACCTTAAAGCACATAAGTACAATACATTCAGTAATTTTGCCCACACGCTCGAGGACAGGGCAGGCACTTAATTACCATGTTGAGTTGGGCTACAGCTCTCACTGCTATTCTTCAGCCTGGGTTTTTTTTGGTTTTTTGGTTTTTGGTTTTTTTTTGCCTTTCCCTTCTCTGGGGATGGAGCCTTGCATGTCCAAATTCCATTATCTGGGATTCATGAAGCATCATCTCTGTCTCTTATGCAAATTTGCAATATGACACAAGTGGCTTCAATTCAAACATGAGTGGCAGCATCCCATGGAGGCAAACTAGCAGCCCAAGCTGAGGAAGAGGTTGTGGTAACAGAATCAAACAGCATGGCAATCTCTAAGTGACTTTCAAGGTTTTCATAATAAATGAATGTTTGGGGTTTTATGCAGTGACTCAGTCTGAAAAGTTTCCTCTAAATTAAAACTTGACATGTGTCAGTTTGCAAGCAATTGTGCTAAAACAAGAACAACAAGATAACTAGGGCACCTGGGTTTCATTAATTACAATAACATACAAAACTTAAGTTGTATGAATGAGTGCTGAAAAAGAAAATATGAACAGAGTTCACCCCTCATACCATCTAATTATTACTATTAGTATTATTATTATGATGATGACTAATTGGGGCACTACATCCCATCCCACCAAGACTGATGACTTATTGTGACGAAGAATACAAAACCAGACTGAGCATCTGCTCCGCAGGGTTTCTGGAATAAAAAGGCAAGGTTGGACAAAGGTGACAATACACGACATCACCAAATGTTTTGTGCAATTGGGCTGATGAAACACACAGAAATGAAATTATTTTCTTAAGGACAGGGAGTCTGTAGCACAGTTGAACACTCATCACAACTGTCTTGAGTCCCTGCACAGTACTTGACTTCTCCTCCCCAACTGTCTCCTTCTGCTAATAGAGACACAGCTAACACAGCCAGGGCCAGCACCGCTCCAGCACACACTTTTGCTGGCACTTGACACCGCTCCAGTTGTCACATGCCTGAACATCTCAGACATGCAGAGAAATACATATCCTCCCAGGTCCACCACTGCTTTTATGTTAGGCTTATCTCACAACTACATTTGCATTGAACGTTCAGGATAAAACTTCCTAATTCATTTCTGTATGTGAGTCTGAACGAAGTTTCACACACAGGTTGCCTGAATCAACACATACTCTGCTGCTTCTCTGTACTTTCTTAACCTCTCTAATACCATATGATAATCAGACAAATCTCTGCTGCAGGAAAAAAAAACCCAAAACTACTAAGAAAGGAAATTTTCCACAGGACCTGTCCTTAGGTAGTGCAAGACCTTTGTCCCTAGCCCTCCACTGCTTCTCCCACCAAAACCATAATCTGTGTTCTAGCAACTCCTAGCAACTTTTGGGGACTGATGAATGAGAGACCATGTCCAAAAGATGGACAAATCTCTGGGAAGTTTAACAGTCCAGTGCAGATAGCAGAAAAGGAAGGGCAAGTCTCCATTTTTTATTGTGAAAAGAACATGCTCCTGTTTAAAAAGTATCTGGAAATACCTCATTCTCATGCTTTTTAACTGGAACTTTGACATAACGATCAGAGGCCTTGCAAGTCACTGGCAATATTTCAAAGGCAGCTAATAGCAAACCCTCCACTGACTTCACAGGGGGCCAGATGTCACTTGGTTCCTATGCAACACTGTCTCAAACATCTAGGTCCATCATATCATTGAGATACTGTGTGTATGCTTGGTCCTTTTCACCCTAAGAAATGATCATAGAATCATAGAATCATTAAGGTTGGAAAAGACCTCAAGGATCATCCAGTCCAACCCACACCACCTAACTCACTAAACCATGTCCCTAAGCACCACATCTACACGTTTCTTGAACCCCTCCAGGGATGGTGACTCCACCACCTCCCTGGGTGACTCAACCACCTCCCTGGGCAGCCTGTTCCAATGTCTGACCACTCTTTCAGTGAATAAATTTTTCCTAATATCCAGCCTAAACCTTCCCTGGTGCAACTTGAGGCCGTTTCCTCTTGTCCTATCACTTGTTACTTTAGAGAAGAGGCCAGCACCCACCTCACTACACCCTCCTTTCAGGTAGTTGTAGAGAGTGATAAGGTCTCCTCTCAGCCTCCTCTTCTCTAGACTAAACAACCCCAGCTCCCTCAGATGCTCCTCATAAGACCTGTGCTCCAGACCCTTCACCAGCTTTGTTGCCCTTCTCTGGAATCACTCCAGCACCTCAATGTCCTTCTTGTGGTGAGGGGCCCAAAACTGAACACAGGATTCAAGGTGCGGCCTCACCAGTGCCGAGTACAGGGGCACAATCACTTCCCTAGTCCTGCTGGCCACACTATTTCTGATAGATTTCCTGATAAATGGAGTCTGGACTCTGTAGAGTCTGTCTGTTTTATTTTAAGTCTGTTACTAAAAGAGCAACAAGTTCAAAACTAAAAAAAAAAAAAAAGAAAAAAGAAAATAAACAAAAGCAGCTATTGTAAAACAATAATCCTGGGCACTTAACAGAATTCTGCGAGCTTCAATACCACCCGGTATTATAGTATGAGTGGTTCGCTCAGCTGAAAGTGATTAATTTCTTGAAAATGCTAAGGTCACACTAATTGACATGACCTGCGTAATTAAGCAGTCTCTGTTTACACATGGAAAGCTCAACTGCTGTGAAGCTGGGTTTGTATGACAGAATGTCTTTACAAGTCAAGAGATCAACAACCTTTCCTATGTCCTACCTACTCGCCGACACAGGCTCCTGATTGCTGTTCTGAGAGAACACGCAAAGGCATTACCATATGAAAATCAGCCTCGAGCCTGGACAAGCACAAACCCAGCAGAGGGTACATGTTGTGAAGCAAGCTCTGACAGGCCCCAGGGGTGACTGCTTGGCCTAAATCCCTGTGCTGCTGAGAGTCCTTTTTCCACTTTCTCCTTCAGTGATAATGCCCTCTTGAATCACAGGAGAAACGTGATGGAGGGAGGCATGTGGGGTGAGAAGCCAAGGGCTCTGCCATGCTAATGCTAGCTCTTATACTGATTAATTTAATCCCTGTGGCCACATCTCCTCACTTCTGCACTTCTATGCTGAGAGGTGCAAATAACACCCTTCTGCCTTCCAGCATTGTTGCAATTAAGCAGTTCAACAAAAGACACATGTTCTACATATTATTGCCATTTATGTAGCATTTAGGACTTTTATTTAAGTGCGACAATGCTGTAGAATAAGCAAAGAAGGTCCTGAGCTACTGCAGAAAGCAGCATCTTTTGGAGTCGTCTTCCTCCAGAGACCCATGTAGTCTATGGAAAAGAAATCTCCTGTTTCTTCCTCAGAACCCTGAGGCAAATCCCCACTCACAGACCCTAGGGTGTTTTCTCCCTGGGCCATATCCACTCCCCCCATCAAAAGAGAAGGTCCTTTGCCTCCCTATCCCATATTTTTATTCAGCATACAAAGGCATTGGAGCAACTGTTTCTCAGCATTGCCACCACACCACTCTGCTGCCAGCACTGGGGAAGGCAAGTGCAGACCATCTGCCCAAGGCACAGTGCTGTACTTATTCCCAAAAGTAGCTGTGGACATTAGGTGTAGCATAAAAAAAAGTCCTTGGCCATCTGAGGCTGTGTTGATGCTACTGTTCCCAAGCCCTACTGACACATGCTGGGAAATATCAGCACAAAATATCCCAAGAAAGACATACTCAATGATAGTTTTTTTCCAAATGCTGACTACAGGGATGGACCTTCATCCCAGTGATGCACGTTTATGAGCCTGAAGAATAACTGCTGAAGTGTAGTCACGAGCCTAATTTTATTAATTGCTCTTATACCCTCCTCTGCCCCTTCCAATAAACACAGTGCTCACTTAGTATTTACATGAAGGCAAATCGTTCCCCAGGCAGAGGGAATATCTCAGAGCAGGGCAGCCCCACAACCTAATACGACAGAGAGGTCATTTTGATTTTTCCTTTTCATGCTTTCACTTCCCGTGGAGAAGACTTTATCTTCAAGAGTTCTCCTGTCCAGAGCAAGAAAACCCAACTACTTCCTGCCAATTCTGCTGTGACAAGAAGTCCTCAGGCAATATTCTGTGACCTTATGTTTTTAGCATCTTCCAGTGAATTACTAGGTTAGTTTGGGTCAAACTACTTCATCCCTAACAGCTGCTGATTTTTAAAGGAGGAAGCGTGTCCGACTGACCTGAAATCGACGCATGTCTCGAGGGTTTCCTGCATTTTTTAGGCAATTTTGGTTACACTTGAGGAAAAATTTCAAGAAGAACCTGCGGAGAAAGAGAAACGGACATTAGCGTCTTATAAACAGCATGTAGTAATACTATGTAACATCTGCACACTTGGTCCAGCAAAGCCTTATTTCCCAACTCAGACAAATCATCCCACTGACCATCCAAGGAGAGAGCAGAGCCTGCATGGGCCCCAATCCAGCAAAACACACAGGCATATCCTAAACATTTAAGCATTAAATTAACAGATTTGTTGTGTCAGAGCCATTAAAATTTGCAGACTCAGTCCCTCTGTCCCCACACTGAATGGCCAGCCTCACCGTGCCATCCATAGCAGCAAGGAAGTAAGAGATGCTTTTCAGCACAGCAAAAAGAGGACAGAAAAATGCCAGCCAAGAAAATTCCCTTATGTATAAAGGGAGGTTTGTTTTACAAGTTTGCTGTCATGTGCAAATTTTGATTTAATACAAAAATACTTAAAATGTTCCATACAGTTGAAATCTCCCTCCCACAATTAAACCCAGTTTGTGCATAAAATTAATGCTCAAATAGAGGCTAGTGGAAGACCAAAACTCTGAGAAGGGGGAAATTCTCAGTTAAAAGACTGACTTCATGGAAATATGAAATATTTTCAATGCAGTCCATTTCCTGACCATACACAGTTCACTGAAGTAGCTCTATGGCCCTGACATACATCTCTAAGAAAAGACATTGCATTGTACAAAGCCAAAGAAAAAAGCAAACATTTAACTGAAAATATTTCCTTCAGTGTTATGCATCAGTGGACTGTAAACTCATAAAGACAAGTGAATGAATAATAGTGAGTCTCAGATTCCAGACTTCCTCCCTGAGAGCCAAAGTTTATCAACCTTTTGTCCAAAATAAACGACAGAGTAAGGTCTACGAAAACTCAGTCGTGCAAAATTTAATCCTACAGCAAGTTTAAAATCTAGCACAACCAGACAGAGCAGCATTACACTCGCAATAGCCATCAGTTGACTAAGCAGAAGCTAATCTGACCTGTCTCCATATACAAAAAGTGGAGAAGGGAATTGTTTAATCCTATTTTACTTTAAATTGAAAAGTTAACTTTTGCAAGCATCCGTCCGTTAGCACCCAAACTGAATGCTAGGTCAGCAGAATTTGTACTCACTGCCACCAAGAAAGGCAAAACTGCAGGGTAAACAGCTTCAGAAAATCCTTTTTTGATGAGCAGCATTCATTCTTTGCCCCACTCAGTTGTGATGCTGCCCCTCAACAAGGCAAGTTTGGTGCTTGTTCCTCCATGCCAAGAAAATCATACTAGGCAAATGGCCGTGAGGACAAATTGGAACTACAAAGGGCTGTTTTCACTAAAGAAAAGTAAGGTAATGATGAGGATTATAAAATGTGATGCTTGGGATTATCAAGGACTGGATCTCCTGCCCCAGGAAGTCCCTTCTAGATCTGTGCTCCCAAATACGAGCAAGAAATCAACATAAAATAAACAGCCATCACACTCGCACAGGGCTTTGGAGACGCTATGTTTGTTTATGCTAAAATAAACAGGGGGGTAAGCCATTATGTTTTCTCATCAAGCAGGTTCTGATATTCAATAATGGAAAGTTGGTGCTATTTGTTGTCCGCGCGTGTGTCTTTTTAAGCCTCTAATGGCCAGCTGTGACAGCCTGACTCAGATTGTGTAGAAGGAGCTGTCAGCACAAATCTTGGCATCTCGAATCCAGACAACTGCTTGCCACCAGGCGACGGTTTGTACTCGTGCCAGAATGGATTCTGAGAGACAAGCAAATAGGGCATTAATTCTGCCAAAGAAAAACGCAAAGTGAGGAGAGTTCAGGATCTTACACTTTCAGATGATGGCTTTCCTGTCAACAGCTCGTCGTTTAGCTCACGAGCAATGAAGGGCACGGACAGCAGATCCCCTTTGCACCAAACTGGCCCTGTCACGCGAAATGCTGGCAGGATCCGAAGACCACCCCTCCGCGTGAGATTGCTTGCTGAAATGAAAGCCTGGCCATCTGTTGGGAGGCAA
Organism: Pterocles gutturalis; assembly: GCF_000699245.1. Classification (NCBI taxonomy): domain Eukaryota; kingdom Metazoa; phylum Chordata; class Aves; order Pterocliformes; family Pteroclidae; genus Pterocles; species Pterocles gutturalis. Next base: position 18,568 of record NW_010147185.1, on the reverse strand, counting down.
AGACGTCCCTGTCAGCTGGTGCCTACAGCCTCCAACAGGCCCTTATGTGGCAAAGCCTCTCGGAGCCACTTACTCTTTGGGGAGAAGCTGGCGTTTGCCAGGGGATTTTTGGCAGCTTCACCAAGCGCCAAGCCCAGCAGATGCCCACCCAGTCTGTCATGGCCTTGGAGAAACACCTCGGCCCTGAGCAGAGCTGGAACATGGAATAGTTAAAAATATCTGCACTGAACAACAGCATCAGCCATCCATTCTCAAACATGGGGAGCGCCGTCCCAGTCTGGCTTTGGACAGCACATGTGAGCGCAGGTTGACTCAAGGGCTCCAAAAGAGATGGAAAACTCCTTGTGAAGCTCTCCAGAGAAACACTGAGCCTTCCCTTCCCTGACAAAGTCTCAGCTCATGTGAGCTTAAAAGTTTGGAAAATCACTATGAAGTGTTGGCTTTTGTGATAGCACCGTGCTATGTCCCCCAAATTCTACAGAAGTTTAACCCAAATAAGCTGCAGACCAAATGAAGCCCATCTATTTAAACCTACCAAAAACCCTCAGGCAAGCAAGCAAGCAAGCAAACAAAACTTCCTTTGAATTAAATCAACTCCAGAAAAAAATTAACTTAAAAAATAACAGTATTTTCAGAAGAACTTTCAAGTCACCCAGCTTACACAGCCAAGTTTGCTCACTGCATCTTAAGTAAAAAGTCGCCAGTTTATGGAACACGTTCTGCCAAGCGCTGTATTTTTACTCCGTTGAAAGACAAAACAAACTATAGGCTGCTCTTTGGTTTGGAACACACCAGAGCTGGAGTCCCCCTGGCTATGCGAAAGCATCCCGCACTTTTCTAGGCAAGAGCAGAGCGGCTCCTGAGCTGGCACGGTGCACAGCGGCTGAGGGTCTCTCCTGATTTGGCAGGAACATGGATAAGAACAGATTAGGACAAGGGTAAAGTGGAGTGGTTTGATTCACGGGGTTCAGTCCAGTCTCTCGGTTCTTGCTTTAAACCGCTTGTTCAGGTGCCTTCTTCACCTCCAGTCCAGTCCTGCCAGCCTTGCTCATTAGCAACACTTCACTCTGCAAATATTTCAGATTTAGATTGACAGGACTGGTCCAGGAGAAGTACCAACAAAGCTGAGCTCTTTGTAAGCATAAACATCCATCCCTGCTTGTTTGCATCTAACTTCTTCACAGTGGGTTATTTTTTTCGGTTCTAACTTTCTCCCCATTTGGCAGGGCTGTACAGCATTAATACTAACCACAGAGGACGTATAGCATTAATACTAACCACTGGGGTCTGAAATTCATTCCCAAGATGAAAAAAATCTGCAGAACACGAGTGTCAATAAAATCTTCAACTTTAACTCTCTCTCCAAACTTATGTGACTGCTGAACACCAGCTCTTCTGCCACACAAGATTCAGTCATCAATTATACTTATTGTTAACATTGAAGGTTTATTTTTTTGCATTAATCAAACAAAACATATTTTCCGACTCCCTTCCTGACTACTAACATCCCTGGTGTGAAAAGCACTGGTGTATATGGAGCAGAGAAACACAAGCCAGCTCCATGTGAGTCAGTTCAGGTCCAGAAACAAACTTTTACAAAGCAATTGTATTTACTGACTTACATTGCTGTTAAACCAAAGAACTCTATGCTTCGCCTCTTATGCCACAGAGCCATGGTTGGAGGGCATGGGACTGCAGTTTGGGGGAAAACCAGTTAATTTTAGATTACTCTTAGGCGTGATAAGATGCAGCTCAGTGCAGCTGAGGAGTGAACTTACTGAGCAGTTAATCCGTGCCATGGCACTGTACGCTGTAGAAATATAACCATCAGGTAAACACAAACCTCCAATCTGAATCAGACCCAAAATTAACTTGAACTTCTGTCTGCCAGGCAGAAGCTGTAACAAATGGGCTATTGGCTCTTCTGGGAATGTTCTCTCTTTTTCTCACAACTTGATAGAAAATTCCTTTTTAGAGATGCAGAATTTTTTTCTAACAAAACTGCTGCATTCCCAAAAAGGTTTTGGTGTCAGCAGAACTGTGCTCTCACCATTACCCTCTACTTTCTGCTAGTGAGGGACTCTTACCCCAGCCCAGTATTAGCCCCCTGGTTGCCCCCACTGCCTTCCCACCTTCCTGCTTCTAAGACACCAACTTCCTCCTCACTCCTGCTCCTTCCATCCTCTGATTCCCCTCATTCAGCTGAAGGATCCAGCAAGCACGCTACCAGCTGGAGGTCACTGCACCTGTATAAAACACACCCTGCCATTCATTGCTGGCCATCTTGTCCATCACACTGCCAACCCTTTGGGTTTGTGCAATACCCTCCCCAGCAGCATCCCGTTCTTTGTCACTGCCAACTACAACAGTGGTTTGAATTAAATAAACACAGCAGAAACTGAAATACTAGCAATAAAGATGTAAAAGGATTTTGCCCTCCTACTTTTCTTGCCACTACAAATTAATATCCATGTTTATTAAAAATAAACTAAGAGTTAAATTAAAGAAAGCAAGTTCTGACATGATCTAGGTTGGTTTTTCTGTCACTCCCCTGAAGGAAATTTAAAGGAACTCAAACACGAAGGCTTAGCAGTAGGATTTTCTTGCCATTGCCACAATAAATACGTCTGTGGAAGGAGAAAAAAATAGTTGGAAAGAAGACCTGCTGCATTCCTGATGCTGAAGAAAAGCTTGTTTGTTCCCAATACATTGGAGAAGTTGTTCAAGAACAGTTCATCCATGTGAAAATACGACAGCTGTCGTGCTGCCAAGGTCAGCCAGACCACTGGCTATCCAGAAAGTCAGCGCCGGTTATACAATTTAAACCTGGCTAGGGCAAACAAAATAGACAAAATGCACCTTTTCTACGGTATAAACATATTTGATAGAAGAGGGCAACTTTAGATTCCCGGATGAAATGCAGAAGTATACGTGGGTTTGCAAAATCTTTAAAATCAAAATACACGGGCCAGTGCAATAATTAGCAACCGCCCAGATAAAAGGATTGCACACCCATTCTGTATGACTCATCAATCCAGCAGAGTACTCAATATGTACATAAATTTAAATACACAAGCAGCACTAATGGAGACAAAGGTACTACTCACATCAGTACCTCGCAGTACCTCCTTTCTTCAGTGGTCCTCCCAGCAAGGAGGATGCTGGGGATGTGATAATACAAATACAGTTGTCTCAAACGATATCTGATGGGTACTTTATTTCTGGTGAAACTTGGCATATCAAAAAGTACCGAAGCCAGTATGAGGGTGAGTCCACACAGGTCACCAAGAGGTGGACTAAGCACGCGCTTCAGCCATTTCATCTGCTTCTGCAGGGTTTTCTAGGTGCTTTCCACACACTTCTTTCCTCCTCAGTCAGTAACTTCTACTACACTTATTAGTAACTACATCTAGTTAGTAATTTGCCACTAAAATGAAAATATAGAGAAAACGCACTGTTTAATGCAATTTTATTTGGAAAAGTAAATAATCAAAATGTGGTCATGTCCCTTTAGAAATTTCAGGACAAAGCTAATTTTTTTCCCTTTCAAGTTGGCTCTTCTAATCAAAACTCCTATTTTACTATGGAAAATTCCTAACTTTAAAAACAATTAAGCTAAAATAAAGCATTTATTTTTCCTGAACAATAATTTCTTTAATTTTCTAACATTTTAAACTTTACTTGAAGGGAGCACTTTTTTATTCCACTTTGACAGAGAAAAACTGTCAAAATAACGGAATTTCCTACAGAAAATCTGAGCTTAGCCCAGCTCTACTAATAATGGTAGAAAAAGGAGGGGAAAAAATTCCTTAGCATTTAAGGTATAAAGATTCCCATTTACTAACAAGTCTATTGTTGCCATGTTTTATTTTTGGGTTTTGTTTTGGTTTTTTTTTCCCCTCACAGACCTTTTCAAATACAACTAACTGGTCATGTCGTGTACCCTATTCACAAAAGAAAAATTGAGACTTACACTGATATTTACCAACATGAGGCTGTGCATGGAAATCAAATATAGGCATGGGGAAAATCTCCTATTACCCACATGTTCACAGCTGGATTTTACTTGGCTCTTTAGTCAATAAACAGCAGTAGCTACCTTTTGTGGCATTTTTACAACAGGAAATTTATTCTGTAGAAGAGAAATTAAACACCAGATACAGCCATCTAACTCTCTTCTAAACATAACCTTCTTGAGTTGTCAAACATCCTAATTAAGAAAAAAAAAATCCCACGAATCTACTCTCCTTGGATTCAGTGTTCTCACTGATTTAACATGGAAGCAGAATCAGATCTGTATTTTGTATTTATGGATGCCAAACAATTCACTGGGTTAAAATCAAAACCAAACAGGAGAAAAAAAAAAAAAAAAAAAAAAAAAGGCAAAACCAAAAGCCTGGAAAATTATTTATTTTACTAGAAAATGTATATCTTTCTCCTGTGCTGCAGAAAAGGTCCAAGAAAGGCAACGTGACACGGAGAATAAGCCTCAAGCAGTCAGAGTCTATTGACTAAGATTCTTCAGGCAATGCCATAATAATAGAAACAGAACAGTCTACACTATTTTTGTGAACTTGCTGTGACTCCTGGAGCTAGCATTGCCAGGGGTTGCTGTTATCAATACAGTAAATACTCAGCTCAGCACAGCAAACAGCTGAGGAGGCACCCACATAATCACCAAACCAGAAGGTAGGACTGCCCAAAACAGCCTTAAATTACTCATTGCTCGCTTCAGCAAATGTTCCCAGTCACTTTTCCTCAGGTCTGTGTGTTCTGCACAGTGAAGCACAGCATATCAATTTTTCATCTTGCATCTTCTGGACTTCTGTAGCTCTCTGATTCAGAGTTATAACGCATCAGAGAAATTTAGAGTAGTTTGGGAAAGTGTGTTTGGCATTTTCTCCCATGAGTGAGTTAAAATCCCAGAGAGACTGTTTTGGTTTCTTCTCCCAGACTTTTAATAAGAAAAGAAAGAGATAACACCACCAAAAAAACCATCACAAAACAGAACTAAAAATAGTCCAGAGGTAGGTTTGAGAGCTCAGTTTTCTGTAATTTAATTTTTGCCCCCAGGTCCGACTTTTTAATTTTTTTTCTTAAAGTAGTGAAAATCTGAATTTTCTTTTATCTCCTTAGTGGTGCCCAGCTCCATTATCTAAAATTTTTATTAAATTTGAACTGCAGCTACCTTCCTATCACAAAAAAAAAAAAAAAAAAAAAAAAGAGTTAAAAGGAGTTTATGCCATCTGTGTGCAGAGTATACACAGTGTTTATGACAACTAGATGCAAGATAACTGAACATACACACATCCTTTACATTATATTGACACAAACAGCACAGTGAGATAAGCAGCGGAGCACACACAAGCCCATGCCCCACGCACAGCTCCAGCTGTTAGCTTACATAGCACAGAAGCCTCCCAGCTCTGCCTTTCTTTGCATGGTTCAAGTCACAGACTATTCTTTACGAGCTGATGGGCGAGTGCTTCAGCTGAAATTGTGACGGAGTTTCCAGCATTAGAGTACTTTATTATCAAGTCAGTACAGTCACATAACCAACAGAATTTATCCTTATCTATTTAAAAAAAAAAATCAATATACAATAATTTTGTTTCAGTTTAACTACTTTTCCCTTCCCTCTTTCCCCATTTCACTCCTGTTTCACCCCTCAAATACTACAATATACAAGTGGGTCAACTATTTTTAATTTTTACTGAAGATGCTAGACTTCAATCACTAGAAAAAAAAAAAAAGAAAATATAAACCAGCTCTGCGGTCTGTCACAGTTCACACAATGCCATTGAATTAGCAGCCCTCCCAGAGTCATACTTTTGCTAAAAGAACCTCTGTTCAGTGTAAGTGATGACAGATAACAGCATTACTGTTATTGCAATGTGATATCAGCATTCGGTTGCCTGCTACCTCAAGGTAAACTACTGTAACTTCAGCATGGGTACCAAAAAGCATCAGCAGTATCAAAGCCATAGTGTGTCAGAGAGCAGTGTTAATCCAGCCATCTGAAGCTGTTTTTCTCACAGCAGGCATGGGACCCTAAAACTTGTCACCTTGAGCTGAGGTTGCTGATGACATATTTCTTTCATCAGCTTACCGAGAAAGTTATAAAGATTCACATGGTAAATATTTCATGTGTGGGAAACACATTTCCCACCTTTCCCTGAGTCAGGCACGTGGAAATCACCTTCATGTAAAATTGTGTACAATCTGCCTTCACATACAATAATTAACGATTCCTTAAACAACCTGACACCAATAATATCCTTAAATAACACTGAGCGTCACTGCTGTCATCCAAATCCACAAAACCCAAAGGGTCAGGCTATTTAAAGGACATGTGTGCACAGTATACCTTCTGGCCAGAGTCTGAGCCTCTAAAGCACCGAGAAAAGTTTCTGCACAAATAGAGGTGAAGTGCTACTCAAACCCCATCTGAACAGATGTAACCTTGAATGGTTACGCTGGGTGTAGACATCGTGTTACAATGGTGTTCCCTCTCATGACCTGTCTCAAAACCTGCCCGTTTTGCTCTCAATATTTTTTTTTTTTTAATTTTAAGTGGAAGACACTTTTAAAAAGCCAAGAAGTCTGCTTAGACTGACAGGAAACTATTTTTGATCAGATTTATGTGCAGGACTGATCACCTGAAGAGAGAAACAACAAAGAAAGATGCTGTTGGATCTCTTATTTACCATAAACCCATAGTAGTTGCCAATAATGAATCAGAAGCACATAAGAAATTAAGAAAGTGATTATTTAGTTCATGTCTCAAAATCATTAAAAACACACAATCCAAGGAGTTCCTAGCCCCAGAGAAATGTAACAGAAACTCAGCACGTGTGCTGAAGTGTGCCCATGAGACGCTGACTCTGTGCAACCTCAGGGGCTCTCGGCTGCAGCTGCTCCACTGCCTCGGGACCATCGCCAGCAAGACAGACATTGCAAGACCATGGGATTTACTGCTGGGATGACACTCCAGTCTCAGCTTTTGCATCACTAAATCCTCAGCAGAACTGCAACAGCAATGGACAGCTTAGAAATGTGATCATAAATCTCCTGTTCACGCAGCCCTGCTGCGAAGACGAGTGCAGTTTACCTCACCTGACCCACCTGAGTAATGACAGAGAAATATTTGGAAAGTGTCAATATAGTGAAAGATGGATTGCATCCCCTCCTAAGACAACTTCTGTTTCAAAAAGCAAATTAAATGTTTGCTTCAAGTAAAGTAGCATCAGTGAAGGACCTTTCGTGGGGGAGAAAAAAAAACCCAATAACTTAAAGTTTTAAAGTTACTAAAAACCAACTTTTAATAAATTAAAAGCAAAACTAAACTGGGAACCCAGTCAGAGTCGGTAACAAAGGACAATCTGACAGAGATCCTGCTGGGACATGCGATTTTACTTTTTGTAGTAATTTTTTTTTTGTTTTCTTGGAAAAAAAAAACCAACCATTAAAAGGAGACTTTTAAATAAACTAGTAAGGGTGAGTCTAGAATCAGCTGCCCAGAAAAGAATATATGAAAATGTATACTTGTATTTATACAAGAAAAGATCAAGCACAGAAATGCAGTGGAAGAAAGTCAAGGGCTGCCTTCGGCTCCTGCCCACAAGCTGGACATTCCATCCAGGGGTTCCCATTGTTTCATGATATTTAAGAGAATAAAGCACGTGTTTCCTTTGCAGCAGGGAGCTCTGGCAATGAGGACGGGATCCGGAGTGTAGTTGCTATTTTGAGTGCTGGAAGGAAGCAAAGAGCTGTTTTGTGGAAAGGCGGAGGCACTCTGAGCTGTGCATGTGGTGGTTCAACATGAGAAGATACTGCAGGGGTGTCTGAAGGGGATGCTGAACTGGCTCTGGGTATAAAATACTGCAGAATTTTTTTTCATATGTACGGGTAAGCAACCCAGACACTGTAAAACTCATTGTAAGTCACCACAGAAGGGGAAAACTGAAAGAGAAAGGGGAAAAGAGAGGTTTCAATGTGACGGTGAAGGGGATCACACTATATAATGCTGGAGATGTCATCAATAAAAATTGCATGTGTGCACTACCTTTAACATGACATTGGATGAGCTTAATATCTCAGAAATAATAATCTCTGCAGCAGACATGTAGAATCAAATCATATCTGCTTATATCACAAGTTCTGGACTAAGTACCTCAGAGCCTTTCTTAAAGCAACAGGCCTTGAACAGGTAGGAAACATTACTGATGGTCTCTTCTGTGCCAGAGAGATGTGGAAAAGGCATTACAGCCTGTAGCTACAAAGTTCTCTTTTGTACCCCTCCGGAAAGGTGAGGCAGCTAACAAGAATATTTTCACAGGCTTCTGTCTGTGAAGCCAACAACCCAGTGAGGGTACCCAAGCTAAGGACAAAAACAAATGTCCCAAAACTGGACTAGAATTCAGATCAGGATGCTGGTGGCAAGTTATAGCTGGAGCAAGGTAAGGACGTCAGTTGGCTGTAATAAAATATATTATGCTCATGCCACTGTGTACTTCATTGGTTGGAATGATGAGAAACAGCATATTTAGCAGAGTTCAATGGACCGAGGACATTGTAAGGACGGAGGCACAGCGTTAGGTACCCTACACAAGGGAGCGGGAACAATGTGCATTATCATCTTTGGAAAGAAGGTGACCCCTAGCAGCTACAGGCATCTTGCATGGGTATTAAAACATAGACAAGAGTCAGGATCTCTCCTGTATTTCTGGATGAATGTCTGTTTGAAAGCAAGGATGATAGCTGCGATCAATAGGATTCATATCCACAAAAGACAGAGCATGAGGATTTTCAAAACCCTACATAAGCACTGCATAATTATTATTTTTCTGTGTCACTGTAGAGCAGTGAGGACAGCATCAGCAGTGAAAGAAAGTTTTACAATGAGCAGTTAAGTAACCTTGCCACAGTCAGGGCAGAAAGGTTAAAGTTCTTGTTCATCTACATCATACCAGTGAAAGTCACAATTAATTCAACGGACTAGGAAGTGCTTGCAACTTAACAAACCTTTTACTCTTAAACTCTATGTTCTATCGCTCTTTTGAGAACAATTGTGCCAGCAACTAGAAAAGAATAAAGAGGATCAGCAAAAACTTACAGCTGCCCCCCTCTAGCACCTTCCTGGTAAAAAAATAATTCCTTATTAATGCAAACAAAGCTAACAAAGCTCACGCTAAATCTAACTAGAAAGTAGCTTAAAATCATCAAGAACTCCACATGAGCACTGAATATTGATCATTATTTTTTCACTCAATTTTGTAGCTCTGACAAAGTTCCACTAAAGACCTAATTGCATAGTAATTAACTTAAATGTTGAAACACGTTATCCTTTCTACAATACATATGTATCACTAATGAAAAGGCTGAAATCCTTTAAGATGATTGGCTGAACAATGTGAACCTAGATGGCAAGATCAGGGTCTGATCTCAGAGATACTAATATAAACCTAGAGAAAACACAAATTTTTGTCTTCTCTGGTTACTCAAGAATCCAGGCGCAGAGTTAACTAATGCAGGAAATAAAAACACAGCCATATGCCCAAAGGTTTGATGAACCTCATTTGCTGAGCATGCAACATCAAGTTTTAAATCCCTGCTTCACATCCAAATAAAAATTAAGAGGGAGTTTGAAGAAATACTGTGCAGTGCCAGTGACAAACTTATCAGCAGACACGTGTTAGACAACATGCTAAAATACTCTCACATCAACTTGTCAACAATAACCACCAACTAACAGTCAATCCTGACAAAATAATACTCAAGGCTTGATTCAAAATGAGGAGGAAAATACAGTTAAATGTACATTATCTAAACAAGTTGTATGCCACTTTGGTGTCTATTAAATGAAGTAACATTACTCCAAGTTCGGAACTATGAATCATAGACTGGACACTACGAAGTATTTCTTCACTGAGAGGGTGGTCAAACACTGGCACAGGCTTCCCCGAGAGGTGGTCCATGCCCCAAGCCTGTCAGGGTTTAAGAGGTGTTTGGACAATGCCCTTTATAACATGTTTTAATGTTTGGTCAGCCCTGAATTGGTCAGGCAGTTGGACTGGATGATCGTTGTAGGTCCCTTCCCATTGAAATAGTCTAGTCTAGTCTAATCTATTCTGATTACAACTGTATGACAAAGTTTCTACCCTCATGCAGAATAATTTTGACAAGTGCAAAATTATTGCACTGTTCCTGCCTCTGCAATGAAGCTTTTCTGCCGTCCTGGAGCTGCAGTGTTACTACAGCCATATCTATCCTTGGCACCTTCTGTGTCCTCCATGAACTTTTTGCACAAAGTTCATGGATATAAAGAGACAGGTTTTTTCTCACTGTATTTAGGAGAGCATGAAGATCCCTTTATCTAAAAGATTTCTGATGCTCACTACAAGCAGCTAGCTGCAACTAGCAAGGACACTGTGGAGAAAACTTTCATCCTTGCAGTAAGCGTCTTGGGACTTGTTATGACTACAGGTGGCCAGACACTTGACTGCGTCTCTCCTGAAAGACAGCACCTCCAGCAAGGCAGTACTCCCTAGCGTGACACCTCTTCAGTAGCATCTGAAAGGGAAGCGTACCTCCTACTGAGTCACCAAACACTCCTTCCCACAGTAGCAAGGCTTTTACTTAGAGGAGTCTTCTTTTAAAATAAAAGTTGTCAGTCTAGTGATGCAGTGCCAATAACGCTATGTGTTTTTTCTTTTGCATGTTCTGAAGGTTGCTTTTAAACAACTGGTTTCACTACAACAACAGGTTACAACCAAGTGATGTATCACAAGTTTTGAACTAATATAATTTTTTTGCAACTGGACACGGTCTTCTTGATCTCCATGCAGTCATTTAGAAGACACACACTAGTGTTCACCTGCATGTCTCTCTTAAAGCAAGAGATGAATACAGTCTGCATTGTTTGGTAACAGTTTCAGGTTATTTTTTAAATTCCACTTCCAAAGATCACAAAATAAAGAACCAAAGCTTCTATTTTTTTTTCTTGAATCAGAGGAAACTTTGTATCAAATTGTAGGCAATAATGCATTTGAGATATGGAAACCAAGAATGAAAGTGGAGCTGGCAGAACACCCACAGAAACGTCTTGCCTTCATCCCATAGAGATGCGTGCTTTTAAGATGTTCAGGCAGAAAATTTCCTGGAATTTTAAATATGTTAATAGTTCAAAGTACTGATGATTCCAAGCCAAAAACCCAAATTGGGAAGTTCCTGAGCTCTGGGCAACATTCAGTCTTCAGTTGTAGAAGACTGAAACACAAATTCAGATGGAAGCACGCACACTTTTTGAGAAGTTCTAATTTGGGGTTGGCACCTGAACAGGAATAACCAGTTATTCAGGTCCTGAGACCCAACCTGAGGACCAAGAAGTCTATAGAATAAAATGGAAACACCTTCCTGAACTGTGAGAGAGGCAGGTTTCTCTCTTGTTGCACTGTCTTCTTCCAAACTACCTCCACCCATTACTTCTGAAAGGACACTGGCAAGTGGCATCCCTTCGGCTGTATAAATCTCTGCAGAAGGAACAGCATAATTTTTCTCCCATCACAAACCTTCCAGTCTAATATTTGACAGCTTAGATCAGGTGCTGTCCAAACATTTATTAAAACATTTTAAATGATGAATATATCCAATTATTACTATTAATGCAGCTAATACTGACTAATGAGGGGGAAACATGCTAGCTTGTGTCCTGCAATTCATTACCCCTGCCTTGTCAACAATTCAAAGCCCAAAACCTAATCATCCATACCGGGCCCTGTTATATTTCACACATCACATTTAATAAGTCACTCAGTGCCTATAAATTAATGTAACATGTCGGCGTTTATGAGTGCGGCTTTGACGCTGTTAACAAATGATGTGCTGGCCTGGTCTGCTGCAGCTTGGCAGTGACGAATGATGGAGGATGATTTCTCTCCAAAATATAAACTACACACTGGGGACCACAGCAACACATAGATACACGTATACGCACGGGCACACGTGTGCACACACATGTACACACATATTGTGTATGGAAATGGTATACAATGCAAAGAATGTGCACCTGCATATGCCTTTATAGGTATATTTCATACATTTTGATGCAGAATATTTTTCAGTCTGGTCACTAAATTTTATCAACATATATCATACCTATTCATATGTGCATATATATGCACACTAGATACCGCACAGTAATATAGGAACGTACATACAACTCTTCAGCAAGTTTACAAAAAAAATAAATCTACTGCATGTATCATGTTACAATTTCACTTCAACTAGTTTAAGCCAAGCAAGTTTCTAGAACAATACCAATACAGGTGGGGCCAAGCCGGATTTACAATTAGTCTGAACACCTGTAATATGGCCACGCTTAGTGCTTCCCCAGCCAACCACAGCCTGAAGCAGAAATGAAACACCACAGACTTGTATTGCAAAATGTGATGCTAAACTGCAGATGACTTGCACAGCACCAACACTTTCTCCCCTTTTTCTTGAGCAAAACATATTCTTTTTTTGAAGTATGAATAATACATAACTTAAGATCTTAAAGGCACAGAGTACATGAAGAAAAAATGGGATATACATGTACTTTTTAACATGCTTCCTCCTATTTTCCTGCAAGATGTGTAAACACTGGAAAGTAACAGGAAAAATGTCAGCGTCCTTTTGGTTACTTTGGTCACAGCTGTGGCAGGTTCGGGATTGATGAAAGACATCTGGATCTACATACGGTTGCATTAAGTACTATATGCAGTAATAAAACTGCATGTTGCAAATGCACACTGTGACCAGGGGGGAAGTTGTCCCTGGAAGCAGCTTTTTATAGAGCTCAACTGGTTTGTCAGCAGCAGAGGAAGAAGACAGATAAGGAAAGGACCTCTGAGACCTGATCTCCTAGCCCCTCGGAAAACTGCATCTTATCAAATCACAGACCAGGATCCCAGTTTTGGCTTTGGAACAAAGCTTTCCTGATGGTAATCCCAGTTTCACCCTTCTGTTCTCTTTTACATCAGTGATATATCCTGTGTTACAGCAACAGATTCCTGATGAAACAAAACATATTCAAACACATACAATAATTTGAAAAGTTTAACTGAGATGTGAGTGCATTGGTGATGAGCCCACAGCCAGTCTGGGAGAGAGAGATCTGATTGTGAACTTTCTGGGTACTTTTTTGCCCCTGTTGGGAAATGACAGTCTGTAAAAAAGAAACTTTTGTGAGAAAGAGTCATATCTGAGGGTCTGCCAGTATGGAAAAAATGTTCAGAGAAAAACCTCCAGTGTGTCAAAACATCGCCTTCAGATAGTTTATAAATGAAAAGCATCCTTTCCTGGGAAAATACTGATCTTGCTTGCAAATTTTAACTAAAGTAAAAAAAAAAAAAAAAAGAAGTTAGAAATACATTTAAAAGGTTGACATGGAAATGATGGCATTTTTACTCACAAATTTCCCTTTTGTCTTGGACCATTGATTCACAAATAGCATAGTGATTCTGGTTGTGGGGATTTTTTTAATCCTGGTTTCAAAATAGAAAATTCTCGAAAGGCCTCTGGACCTGGAGAAAGGTTTCCTGCATAGGTCTAGCAAAAACCCCCACAGACATTTGCCCTGGGACTCAAGCCACCAAAGCTAAACCCGTCTCTGAGGGAGCATCACACTTCTAGCAATATGGGAATCCCTGCACAGCTCCGCTGCACTGAATTTGGGACCAGTTACAGGTACTGAGATTTAAATTCACCTCCCAGGGCTGGGAGACCTTCCCAAGCTTTCCACTGAGGCAGCGCATACAGAGATGGGCTTCTCCAGAGGCCGGTTCTGGGCAGGAGCCCAGCCCAAGCGCTCTGAATTGTCTTTGGAAAAAGTTTGTCTTTCCATAGCCTCCATGGAGCGTGGCCAGCTTCCCGACTTGGGCTTTTCCACTGTGCTCCAGAGCTCAGTTGTGCAAATACCCCCTTGAAAGATGCCTTCTTACAGAATGGGAAATTTTAACTTTTCTATAAATACTCTGAAATGTATACACTTAAACAGTGCTCAAAACACTTTGGGTTTCAACCGCTGACTAAGGTCTGCTCTTCACTTAATGTCAGCAACCGTGACTCAGTGCTTCCATGTCCTGTTGAAGCAGCAATACTGGACAACAGTACAACAAAATGTCATATTTATTTTCCAAAATCAATCCACCCTGGTAGGGCCATCCAATGGTTAAAGTACTAGCCCAGAACACAGAAGACCTAGATTTGTGTCCCTGTTTGGTATACTTCGTAAGCCTATACCACCAGCTTTCAGGCTGCTAAAGATGCAATTAAGCCCTCTTGAAAGTCCTACTGAACATTTTACTGCATCTTTAGAAGTCAAAACACCTTTAAAAATCTAGCTTTAAATCTCTCTGTGTCTTCTTTTCCCATCTTTAAAATAGGGATCATGACACTTCCCTAGCACACAGGTACTGTAAGGATAGATAAAGACAAAGGCACTTTCTAAAAGGTGTCACAGATATCTAGGATTCTCTCATGTATTGTTGGCATAAAAAAAAATCTTAGATATTTTTAAAGACTTCTGATATATAAAGGGGAAAACGATGTAGGATTTCATAGACCTTTTTCTTTAAATGTTTCTAAGAAAATTATTCAGTACAGGCGGTATCGGTGAAAGAAGCACACTTACCAATGTGTTTTTCTAGGTCGTGTACGGGGGGTTTTGGCACTTCATACCTTTATAATAATAGATGAGGTAAAATTTTGTTGAAAGGCTTGAGCATCGCTGCTCCTGCACTCTACGTAATTGGGCAGTACCCCATGCTGAAGGAAACTGTTTCGGAATAGTCTGAGGTCAGCCACAGCGCGGCAGCATGGGGTGCAGAGCAGCAAAGGCTAGTTGACCGATTAAAGCTAAGTGATGCCTCAGTGTCCCAGCAGCCTGCCATTTGCACAATGTTAAAGGTAATAAAGACCCTGAAAACCCAGGACCACATTCCAGACAAGAAATTCAGAGACCTCTTACCAGAGAAAATAGAGAAGGCGGAAAAACAAGACCCCCAAGATATTAAATATTTTAACAATTTCACTAAATTAAATTTATTTGGTAATTGGCTATTAAAAGGTGTGTTATTTTCCCTAAAAGTAACATTTGTATTTCCAGCCCCTAACTTAGAAATTATATGGTGCAAACCATCCCTCCAAGTAAATCTGTGACACCACCTGGGGAAGCAGAAGTTGAGATCATTATCCCTGACCAAAACCAAATTATTTGAGCAGCTCACCTGTATGGCACCCTCCAACATTTCTTTTTTAATCCCATTCTTCTCAGTATCCTGTCATTCATTTACCATCTTTAGTCTCTTCAGTCATAAATTTTGTGGGGCAATACAGTATTATTTGTATAGAAATCTGACCTACTGGAGGCCTCCAGATACTACCACAACATACACCACACAGAAGAACAAACTTCATAATTTTTTTCTCTCCTTGCATACACATTAAGCTCTAAATGGGCAGGAAGAAAAGCAAAAAGTGAGCTGAGTGCTAACAGGAAAGCTTAGTAATGTAGGCATCCCACAGCAGTCACTTAGCTCTGAAAACTTAGAAAACTCCATGAGAAAGGTGGAGACTTTGCAGTAAATCTATCACACTGGCACTGCTGGAGAAAGCTTTAAAAAAAGGGAAAAAAGTAGAATTACCCTGTTGCAAGGGATTCATGGAATCTCTGAAATCTTGAAGAAAAGAGAAATCTGCATGACAATAACATTGTTTCCTTCTGTGAAGGACCCACAGGGCTCACTAAATGGTACAGAAAAGAACACAGCTCCTTTCAATTCAGCCCATTGTACCGAACTGTGAATGTCACAAAGTTTATTTTATAATGATTTGCTCTTAAGAAAAATAAGGGCTCAGGCACAGACATATTTTCTCAAGAATTTATTGTTCACCAAAATGGTTTGTTTTGCAGAAACATTTCTTTCTGCTGTATTTTGTTCTGGCAGTTCCTTTTGGGTTCATCCTAGAGCTGCCTTCATCCATACTTTGCTTTGAGAAAGGTAAATTTTAAATCTTCACCTCTTCTGACACCTGCTGCTCTCAGACTTCCCCTGGACAGGAAAGCTGCATCCCTAATCACTGCTAAGCCACCACCTTTTCCTCCTTGCACCTTAGCTGTCTAGTTCCTTCCTTCTGAAACATCACCGATCGCTCAGACCTCTGGAGAGCCGAGAAGGGAGCAAAGCATTGCGGATACAGGACTCAGTCCACTGCCACCAGAGACAGAGGCACACGTCCGTATCCCCCAGTGAGGATCTCCTCTGCTGAGCTCAATTCACTGCTGGGGAATACCCGGGTGGCCCAGGAGCAGCCCCAGACCATCAGACAGAGCAGAGGCTGGTGTTTGGGAACTGGCTCCCCAAGGGAAACAGCCGACCAGAGAACTCAGCTGGAGGAACATCCTCCATAATCCCTGGGTGAGCAATGAAATGAGCTGCACTGCAACGAAGGGCTTTAACCAGCTCTCCTTACCACCTGCCTGGCACCTCTACAAAACCCCTGGTTAAGCGTGTTCTGCGTGATCCTGGGCTATTTCAGTGCCACCACAGACCTCCGCAGTCTGCCTTTCCTATGTGTTCTTATTGCACTTCCTTATAGCAGAGGGACCATTTATACCCTTTATGTACTCAGTCCTTATAGCCATCACACTAGTTAAGGAAAGGCCAACATTCTCTTTTCATAGGGGAGGAAAACATGTGACTTCACATGGCCATGCAGAAGTTTTTAGGAAAAGAAGGGAAGGTGTTCCCGTGCATGGACTAGTACTCTGGCTCTGCTGACTGAATTTCTACTCCGGCAATTATTTCTTTTAATTAGAAAAGCAGAAGGATTAAAAAATTAAAATAAAGTCTACCTCAGCTGTATTTTCCACCTAGAACTAGCACTTGGTTCAGAAAGCAGATAAACCAAAAAACTGAGCAGGTGAAGAAAACTCAAAGTGCATTGTATGTCCAAGCTAAACTGATGCAATTCCACATATTCAGTAAAAAAAAAAAAAAAAAAAAAAAAAAAAAAAAAAAAAAAAAAAAAGGAAAAAAAAAAAAAAAAAAAGTCAAAAGTAGGTCAGAAAAGCTGACAGAATTAATCACAGAAAAGATGAATATGAAATTTGATGGAAATAAGATCACTTTTCATGATGAATTCATAGTCAGTGTTTAATTGAGTACAATGAACTTGAAAATACACTTGGTAAATGTCTGCATTAGCTGGACTTCTGAATGTTAGCAGTTAAGATACACAAACGGATCAATAGTGTAAAACAAAGGAGCTCAGGTATGCATGTGCACTCATACATCACTCCAATAAATTATCCTGAGTATTACAACTGGGGGAAGGGAGGGGGATGGATTTAGAACAATCATTTTGGGATCAAGAGCTAAATCATTTCAACCACATCTTGATTTCTGCAAAACTCGTCAGGAGTTATGAGGTTTAACAGCATCTCAACAATTAGCATATTATAAATACAAAAATGATATATTAAAGTGAGAGGAGAAAAAGGCCAGCATTTTACACCTACAGTAATATAATTCCACTACTTAATGCAAAGTAACAGGCATTAGAGTGTTTGGGATCCTCTTGTATAGTGTTATCTGCTCTATCAGTAAATGAGACTATGTGAACAGTACAACCTATAAATAATTCAAGGCCTGAGATGGCAATTATAGAACCATGCACAACCAGCATGAATATTTTATGAAGGCTAAAACAGCCCTCAGAATGAATCATGGATAGATGAACACACACACATACACACACACTCAGCTGTTGGCCAAGTATTGCTTCCAGACATGGCTTATATCTGATCCTTAGTACATCTAAAAAGAAATTTCTTGAACACAGAAGTCAGAAGTTACATCTGTATTTTTATATATTAAAAAGATATTAAAAAAATAAATAAAGTGACTGTAGAAAAAAAAAATTATATTGGTGAGGGAAAATGTTTGTTTCTTTCCAAAGATTCTGGCAGGAATTCTGAACAACTTTGTCCTATGCACAAAATGTGGCTGACAGAAGCAAGCTATCATGTACAAAATATGGGCCTGCAAGGGCTGTGCCGTAGGTTGGTCTGCAAAATCTGCCCCTAAAGAAGGACTTGCCTACATGGTGATATTTACCAGTAGAGACATACTGGTATAACTTCCCATATAGGCACTATTATTGCAGCACAAGAGCATTCACATGGGAGTTACAGCAGTATAACTACTCCAGCATAATTATACGGGTATAATTATGCCAGTAAATTTCCCTGTATTAGCAAGCCTGGAGAAAACCTCCCTGTAAGGAGCTCAGCACTCCTGCATCCTGCCCCTGTGCACAGCCAGTGGGCCTGCAGAGAAATCCAACTTGGAGCAGAGATCCCCAAATCTTGCTCCCAAGCCAGGGTGCTCAGTGGCACAAGTAAATCAATAACACACTAGCAAAAAAAAAAATAAAAAAATAAAAAAATTCATGAATACCATGCACATAGACACAAAGACATGTATGTGCACACATACATGCTATAGATATATTTATACTATAT
>NW_010147184.1:418-5217 GCF_000699245.1 Pterocles gutturalis | reverse complement strand
TCTAACATTCTGTGATTCTGTGAAAATAGATCCTTCCCACACCTTTAACAATTCATACCTTATTCAGATGTGAAACCAGTTGCCAACAGACACAGTGTACTTCAGAAAGGCAGCAGCAGAGATTCTTCAGCTATCGTACTAAAATTAGCAACCTCCATTCATATCAAGTAAAAAATGTTTTAAAGCAGAGTAGGGGGGAACTGGGTCTGACAAATTTTAACCCACATTAATAGCGGAAATGCAACCTGAAAAATTGATGCAGACACCAGCTAACATCCCCACAGACAATAATAATACTATAACTCCCTCGCATGGACACTGGACTCTTTTATTGGCTTACCTTTACCTGCTTCCAAAGTGACAAAAGCTATAAAAGCATCATATAACACTGTAGTCTCAATTTATTTCAGAGCAGTAAACTTCTCTGGGAAGTGAAGTCCACAAAAAAAAACAACCTTGGAAAACTCTCCTTTATTCCCTGTCTCTACACTTTTCATTGTTGCCTCTTGGTAACAAGTGTTCTCCAGGCAAGGCAAGGTAAAGACAGGGAAAGTAATATGAGAAAGCACCCAAATGTGCACATACATAATGACTAAGACTGGAACCTGCAACTGTCACCACAATTAGACCTTAATACAGCTGAGGATCTGCACCTTTATTTTTTTTTTTGTTTGAAGTAAAGAAAGCTTGCATTTTGTAGTCTAATGCAGCAGCCAAAGGGGATAAGGGAACAGGTTCATTATGAATTAACTCAAAAGATCTTTCTAATGTTTTTACAGTGTAAACCCCATGAGGTTTTTCATATACCTATTAGGTGATTTGCATCTTAAAGGTTGGAGTACAAAACTGTTGTTTTGCCACGCCTTCTGTGAAGCATTACAGTTTATCCCTAACAGCAAGCTCTAGTTTTCAAAGACAAGAATACCTCCTTCTACCTGACAAACAGGTAGTCACATTTTACCTCTTGTCAGTATAAATGGTGACAAAAAGAATGTTTAGGAAAAAAAAGTGCAAATGGTGTGAGACTATGGCCATTTTCAGTGGCTGAAGAACTTCTGCAAGCTTGCCTAAAAATGTGAAATATGTTGAAAGCAGAAGCCAAAAATCCTTCCATTGTAGGACCCTCCCAAATGTCTGGAATTTGTTATCTTTCCTCAAGCGTGAGAAAGAGATTTTCAGTCATACAGTCTACTTTGACATGAAAACACCAAAGGCCTTCTAAATTATCTCGGATTTCTAGCTTTGAGTTTCCCCAAGCTTATGATTCCTAACTTCTAATGCCACCCAGAAAAATGAGACAGGTAGTTTATGTTGTGCTACATTGAAAAAATTAGTTTTCTGTATCAGTGTTCAAAAAAATATAATAAATTCAGTGGAGGGTTTGGATAATGTTTAATCCATAATGAAGTGTAGATGTATAATTTGCATTTACATGTAACATTTTCCTCATAATACATAATAAAATTGTGAAGGCTATAAATCCATTCATGGCAAAGGCATTTAAGGTAGTGCTACAGGCATGCCCTTGTCTTAGACTGAGCTGATACAGAAATCTTAGTTAAAGGAAATGTAAAAAAACTACATGAAGTATTCATTCAGTCTTGGTGCACAGTGAGTTTCACAATGAAAAAAATACTCCCTCTGAGAAAGGCAGTAGAAACTGGAAAGCATTACTATAAATAAAATAAGCAGTCACCTAATCATTATGGCAGTGTAACTATACTTTCCAGAATCATTAATTTCTTCTCCACCATCTTGATGAATTTAGAAAAATTAGATGACTTTCTAGTAACTCTAGCTTTCTTATCAGAAATGTATTTTTAAAGCATACTCCAAGTAGAAATGGCAAAGTGATAAGAAAAAAATGTGCCTTACTATAATGGAACATGTTGCTTCTAGATCAATTCTCTTATAGAAATAGTTACAACTCCTCCTGAATTTGCCAGTGGATGTAGTTTTTACTGGGGGACAGGCCAGGCAACTGCATTGTCACTGGCACCTGCCGGGGAATACTGCTGTGTCTGTGCCGCCTGATGTGTTAAACAGACGGGTGGTTGTCCTTGCTGTGAATACAAGGGCACCCAGGGCTGTGGGTGGTCTGTATGACTGTCCCCAGGCAGGGCAAGAAACGTGTACAACTGCACGGTATAACTGTCTTAAAACTTCTTACTGCTGACTTTGTGATGGACAAGGGCCTGTACCAACAAGGACTGAGAACAAAAGAATCTGCTCCTACTTAAGTCCACTGGCAGAAGTGAAGTGAGAAGGACAATTTGCAGGGCAGTTTCACACAATAAATTATTTGGAGCACATATGGACAGAGATAGTGCAGAAGCTATATTTACCATATATAAGCTGTTAACTTCAGCTCCAAGATTTTTGAACCTTATGTGGACTTAAGTTATTGTCTATATTTAGATAGTAATAATTTAATAATTTTAAAAAATGGTCAAATGACAAAATGAAGTATTCAAAAGTTAGAAAGGGACAAAAGCACATAAGCACATGTACTGTAGAAATTCTGGTGAGCAATGAACACCCACCAGTGCACTTGAGTGCCTCAGAATTAAGAGAGTCAATTCAACAAAACATCTGTGAGATTAAAGAGAATTATTTTCCCCATTTTACCAATAGGAAATTGAGAGGGAGAGCTTGCATATAGCTAAGGTGCATTTAATTTTGAAATATTACTAGATTATTTTGATCTAGGGACAGTAGGCTCTACCTCCAAAGAACAACAGACAAAATATTTAACTGAATCATTGGTAGTTGAGGTTGTTGTTGAAGAGGATGATCCAGCTCTATCCTGTCCCAGGCCATGTATTCCTGACACTTTTCTTGTGTTGGATCTAGTAGCTGTGCTGCCAGATCTGCATGCTGAGCCAGCAGCTGCTGCTACACAATTGCCAGACGTGATCCAAGTAGAACAGGGGAAACAGGCAGGCAGGCACCGACTGAGTCGTGACAGCCTGCATTCACATTACATTAGGAATATATGTTAGGTGCAGTGTGAAACCACACTCTGAGAACTTTGACTCCTATTATTAGATCTTCTGTATTATCATTAGATGAAGCCCTTACTGCAAGCCAGAAATATTATCTGGCAACAACCTGGAATGCTTAGGGCAGCACACCTGCTTTGGCAGCGGTACAGGAATGCAAGCAGATTGCCACCACTTCTTCATCCAGCTCTCTAACGGATGGTAAAGCTGAGACAGACGATACTTTGTGGGACCAGGGAAACATCTAACAGATTATGCATCCAAAAATAAAAGGACTAACCACATAAATGGAAGTCCAGTCAGTGTAGCACCTGAGGCAGTCCTCCTTTTCTATTCAGACCTGTTAAAATCTGAGTCAACTGAAATACTGTGACCAGTTCTGGGCACTTAAAAATGCAACTTATTTGGAAAGACTCCAGGGGCAAGCAACACAAATAATCAGAGGCCCAGCAAACACGGTCTGTTACTCTAGAACAGCTATGGAGAGGCATAACGAATTTCAAACATGTACAAAGCAGCTATAAAAAGGAAGGGAATAAACTGCTCTCTAGTGCAATAGCATGAGGGCTGGATTTAAGTTACAGCAAGAGAGACACCAGGGTTAAACTACACATAGTCACTTCATAACAGTAAGGATACCAAAGCAGAGCATTTAAGGTAGATGCAGAATTTCTGTATTTGAAAGGTTTTAAGGGTGTATGGAACAAATATTCGCCTGTAAAACCAAAAGTATTTATCTTAAAAAAAACCCCATACAATTTGATTACTGCTGAGTCTGATTTCAAAGACACTTGTATTCTCTTCATTTTCTGCCATGGTTTACAACACTAATAATCAATTCTTTGAAACTTAGAATCTTATCCCGGGCACCTTTCTCTGTGTACCTCAAATTCAGGCCCTTGACAAGCTATTCTGTTTCCCTCCTAATTAAATTTCATTAAGTGTCAAACTTTCCAGCCCATCCAAATCACTAAAGTATTACTTTTAGGACTCATTATCTCATATCTAGATCAAAATTAAGTACTTTCTATGCCTTTCTGCCTCTGGCACCTCCGTGTGTGGGGAAATGGCTACTCTTGAGAACATTTTCTGTTCCACAGCCTAAACCCATCACCCTCTCAAGCACCTTCCCTGGCATCCCTCTCCCTCCCCGTCAGGGTTTTCTTCGCCTTCAGGATTCTTAACACAGCACCTGTTGGAGCTCTTGGCTCATTCCGGACCACTTGCCATTTTTTTGGGCCTCTGTCACATTTAAAATTTAAAGCCACCCTTTCCATATGTCTTTCTGACTTTCCCTCATCATTTCCACACAGTGGGTTTTCTTTGTAACACTTAAAAGGTAGATCTTTGACATGTTCTTGCCCTTTAAGTGCGCTATTGCGTTATACACAAACACCACAAACAACGACATGTCTGTTAGATCCAACGGGACCTTTATTATCGCATTGACAGAGCAGCAACCCTGCCCACGGCTCCCACCCAGCTCCGCGCACACCCGTTTTCCTCAGACGACTCCGGGCCCCGGGCGGGCCCCTCTCGCCCTGCGTCGCCCCCGCCAGCAGCCGGGAAGGAAAGTCCTCGTTTCCTTTCCTTCGTGACACTCTCTCGCCCCAGCACTTCCCCAAACCGCTGCTGTCGCAATCCAAAAGCCAGATGTTTTCCAAACACCTGTTTCTTGGGTTTCTCTTCCCCAGGCTGCCTCGTCGGTGCCGCTGTTCAGATGGACTCGCTTTACACCGCTGCTTTCCCTCTCAGGCCCAAGCAAAAAAGAGGGGCCGGTGGATTTTATGCGACCAA
>NW_010147184.1:0-275 GCF_000699245.1 Pterocles gutturalis | reverse complement strand
CGGTCCCCCCGAGCCCCACAAAAACCCCCGCCACTACAGAGTATTAGAACCCGCCCACCGCAGGCCGATAGAATGGATTCCCACTCTGGCTGGACAGGGGCGGGACACCTCGGGAGCTGGCGCGGGCGAGGGCCCTTCCCCCCCGCTATCGCAACCGCACCGGTCAAAGCCGGAGCTCGCCGCCTCTCCCCCCCCACTGCTTCATTTCTCGCCTTCCCGCTCAAGTCCGTTAACTCCCCCCGCCCACACACCCACTACCGGCCCCTCGCAGCAAG
>NW_010147183.1:52656-93797 GCF_000699245.1 Pterocles gutturalis | reverse complement strand
AGAAAAAAAAAACAAAAAAAGAAAAACTCTATTGAGATCAGGTGGTCCCATTTCCCAGAGATAAACAAGTTCAATAATATACTGGTCAACAGAGTTACCCTATCCTCAACAGGCTTTTGTTTTTTAAAAAAGGACTAAAATAACCACTTGGAAATGTTAAACCAAGGCATGGCATTTTAATATGAAAATGGAGGCCTAGTATATTTTTGGTCCCTCTGACAACGATTGCCCTCAATTAGATCACTTATACTCAGCAGATTGGTTGCTGTGAGGGGGTTGTGATCATAAAAATAATTCATACATGGCAAGTTGCTTTCAAACCTGGGGTTTTTTTTGCTGTTGTTGGTGGTTTTTTCTCTGCTTTTTGCTTATTGCCATAGTAACAACAAGTGCATATTTTGGCTCGCTTCCAAAATAATATTCAAGAATGTTCTTTTCGTCCATTTTTAAGAGGAATCATTATGAATATTTGAATTATATTTTCCAATTAGGTGAACTGAAGTGTTTTCCAGCAACTCTGTTTTTTTTCCCCTTGTTTATACAAAATGTGAAATTTTTATTACACCAAGGACTTTCAGGACAATAGCTACAGAGACTCTTTTTCAGTACTGTTTGTAATATCTAATTCAGAGCTAATTTTTAATGGACAGGGTTCCGTGGGGATTTGTTTGCAAATTTCATCAACTTGAGTTCTTGCTTCGTTTGCTGAAAGGCAGTGCTTGGAATTGACCCAGTGAGCAGGAGCACTCTTGTTCCTTTTAAAACATTACTGTATATTACAATAAACTGTGACTGGTTATCAAAAATAAAATGCTTGATTGTCTGCAGATTTAGAGCACACATTTTTTGTTTTGGATGAACTGTTGAGTTAGATTCACCACTGACACAGCTTGAACAAACACATACATTTTACTTTAAGCTTTGCATTTCTTCAGAAGCCAATAGGATGGGCTCAGTTCAGAACAAAAGCAATTTCACGAGCAAATGCTTCTGTGATGGACACATTTTTGTGCTTAGCTGTCTACTAAAAAGCATAGCTGAATAAATCTCAGTACCTTCTCCCTGTTTCACAAAACACTGTCATTACAACTCATTTAGAGTCTCCAATGATATCGGTGTCTTGGTCCTTTTTCTAGTATAATTTTGTATTTTCTCTTCTCACATGCTCTTTTATATTTACCCTGCTAATACACTCTTCAGCCCAGGTCCCGAGTGGATGAAAGCCAATCCAACTTGCCAAACCCACACTTTCACCCTCCTTCAGCAGTAAAGGGTCTGTCACTTGAAAAGAAATCCAAAGCACTCAAATCATTATGAGATTGTTTAAGAAGGGCTTGATATGCTCCTGTCTCTGGACTCATCTCCAAAATACCTGCTGTTGAGGTTTTCCTAGTGGACAGCAGTGGCCATTTCAGGTGAACTGAATAAACACACAGTCGAAGAAAAGTATTTTTAAAACCAGGAGCTCATTTTAGCAGAGCCTGTTTCTGGCGACTATGTTGTGGACATCTAGGACTTGCTGGTCAATGGAAATCAAGATCTAGAAACTCTCCAGGGTGTAAATGTTAGGACTAACTGCAAAACCAAACTGTATTTTCCACCTGTAACAGCATAAACACAGTCAACCTGCTGTGTATTTCTGCCCAGGGATAGAAATAGCCTCATGCACTGGACTCATAGAAGACCATTTTCCAAGGTGGCGTATAGGTGGAAAAGGTCTTGAAGCCTCTGAAGTGTCATCCTGGACCTCTCAATTTCCCTTTCAGTCTTGGCCTTGATAGAGG
The DNA here is from genome assembly GCF_000699245.1 of Pterocles gutturalis. Lineage (NCBI taxonomy): Eukaryota > Metazoa > Chordata > Aves > Pterocliformes > Pteroclidae > Pterocles > Pterocles gutturalis. Next base: position 92,013 of record NW_010147183.1, on the reverse strand, counting down.
ATTGAGTCAGACTCAAAAGCCCTTGCATCTCTGAAAAGCCATATCTACTCATCATCTGTGCCTTGTAGAAGCATCTTGTCCTAAGAAACTGCTAAAATGAAATGTAGCAGAAATGTTTAAAGCATAAAGCATCATTTACGTGGCACTGGAGGGAAGGAGCAGGAGTGGAGGAGGGAGGCGCAGTGAAAAGGAGTTTTACAATGCCAAAGCACGATGGGTTCTTTGCAAACAAAGGTGAAGGTCTGGGTCTGACATGTTTCTCCGATCTCAGACTACGGCAGATTAGACCTACAGGCTCTGTTTTGTAGCATTTCAGGCTAAGCAGGCAAACTAAAACACAGTGCTATATCCATCCACTCTTTCATTACAGCATGAAACAAGCAATTAAAAAAAAAAAACCTACTTAGATGTGTTTGATCAGAAAGCACTTAAGCAATACAGAAGGAATCCACAGCTTTTGATATTACGTTAATACACTAATATCTTAATCCTTTTCCAGTGACAGACTATACATTTAAATCCCTAATGGGACCTGGTTTCCAAATTACATTATTTAATGTTTATTCAGTGAATAATCCAAATAGTATTTAACACCACAGAAGAAAAAACACACACACCCCCTGGGCGTATTGTCTGCTTTTCCTTTGCTTTGTAATTACCCAACCAAGGGCCCTATTAAGTAACTCCATTTTTTATGATCTTAAAGTGAAACAAACTCTCTATTTGAACATTGCACAGAAGAAACACTTCAGGCACACATGCACACTGTAAAATCCAGCTCCATGTCAAAAACTTTCCACTGATCAAGATTGTTTTAATCCATTTGAGGACTTTCTAGCCAAACGTATTTAATACCAAAGGGCCTGATATGGGCCCCATCCTGGAAAGAGATTAAAAGCAAACACCAAGGGAGCATCAAAGAAATAGAAATGGCTCATCAATGAAATCTCTGCATGTGGAAGAGGGGAAGTTAATTGCCTATAGTGTTATAATATAATTAGGACACTTTCAATAGGATTTGTGCCACCCAACTGTGGACACGGCTGGTGGGGCTGTAATCAGCCAAGCTCCCTCATTACCCAGCAGAAAGGCTCTTCCCCTTCCTTGTGGTGGGAGCTCAGGCAGCCATGAGGCTGAGGGAGGTCTCTGAGTGACGGGGCTGGAGCTGGGTGGCATGAAGACAAGGAGCTCTGCACTGTGACAGCATGTCCTGGTGCTTCCTTGCCTGATCCCCATGGCGCTCCCCTCCAAGCCTTGCCCAGCAGCATCCCAGTCCTGTGGACACACAGGGATGGAATAGCCCAGTCAGTCCTTTGGGAAGGTCAGACCTATGGTCAGCAGAAGTCACTTGTTTCTCTCAGAAAAGGTGCTTGTTTCCTCTAGTGAACAGACCACAAATGCTTCATGGCCAACAATGAGCCACTTTGCAGTTCTAAGAGGCAAAGTGTCTTCTTGCCCCCAAGTACTCCTCGAGTGGAGGAAATCACCACAGTTGTATGATACCTGCAACAACAGATGTTCCCATCATGGTCCCCCCATTTTCATGCCTCTCTTTGAAACCTATCTCAAATAAAGACCAGGCTCTTTTCTTCTTTCATCAAATATCTCTAATTGAAACCTTCAGTCTTTGATAGAGAAATCAATTTGAGTAGATCCTGAGGCTGTGAGTTAAAAAGTGTGTGTGGAAGTGGAGTGAAGTTGGGGACATGAAGAAAAGATGTTTTTGCCACTTTTTGGAGTGAAGAATAATTTGGAGATTCGTTTGTAACAGTAACAAAAACAAGGCTTTTGGAAGAGATCTCCTTGGCTAAGATCTGCTTTATATTTGTCACAAATAGCCAATGGTGGTTGATTCCAACATTTAACTGTTTCAATCTGCATAGTTAAAAAAATACCGAGCATGATTCCAGACACACGTGCTTTGCCATCAGAGCTTGTAGTAAGCTGTCAACATTTCCATTAAAGAGCTCTGCTTGGAGAGCTGGACATACCGACAGCTTCAAGAGCATATGGATTGCAACAGAAGGCAGATACGTTACTACCAGTTTGGATGTAAATAGAAAGAGTCAGGGATGCATGGACAGCTAGACAGACAGCTCCTGGTAAAGCATCAGCTTCTGCAGTGGGAAGTTCTGTATTATCTCCTGCTGACTCAGATCGTGACTAGCTTCTCCTAAAAGAGAAGCTGTTCAACACAGGGAGGTCCAACAACATCCTAAATGCACTGCAGAGGGATGAGGCTGGTCCTCCCATGTTAGTCCACAGCCAGACTGGGAATGAGGGGTCAGTGGAAGACTACCCACACCACACACCAGTACAGGGGCTTCTGGAGGCATGTTGCTTTAAAGACTGCACCATAAGTGCATAGCACCTAGAGTGCGAAACACTCATTCTCAGCTTGAGACATTCAACTTTCCTGCCTTAATAGTACACGGAGATTTTGTTCCCAGCTTTATCATTCACATTTTTATTACATGATTGGTTGAAAGAATTATAGATCTTTTCTGCAGACCAAGGCAAGTATCCCCAAAACCTACACTTTTGAGAGGGTTTGGGTGATATTTTTTGGATTGCTGACCATCAGGTATATTACCAGAAGCAGAGAAAAGAAGAAATAGCACCTGATTCCTTTCCTTGTAGAACAGGGAACCTCAGTTATTAATGAGATATATGAGGTGACTCGTATACAGGCCTCACTGTAACAAAGCCCCTCATACTCACTGGTGGCTTTCATCCTACCTTTATATGAAGCAGTGAATATTTATCCTTACTACACTGAGGGGAAACTCCAGCACTGATGAAGTAACTCCCCCAATGACTCCCCAGTGGGGCTGGGAACCTGACCTGCGCCTGCTGCATCCCGGTCCAACTCGCTCTGCTTTAAGCAGCATGATGTTTCAGTGAGCGATGCTGGGAGCCAACACAGGGTTGTGCAGACATTGCAAAAGAAAAAGAGAAGCCAACGTGCTGTGCAGTCTGAAATCTGAATTTACCGGCAGGGTCAGGGAGCTATTTTACTTGCTACCACTGTGAACTCCAGGAATGGAATCAATTAGTATTAGTTTAAAACATCATCTGTTTCAGTTTAAGAGAAAGCTTCTGTTCAATGAAATACAGGGTTGGTAAATGAAAAATAAAAGTTGATCTGATTTTAGTAACTCCTAAGGTACTATTTTAGGTGTGGCGAAGAGCTATATCGTACATCTGCCGCAAACGTGTGTAACAATACATTATTCTTGTTTTTCTTCATGCTTTCACAGAAAAATATCCCTGCAAGTCATGCATGAGCGCAAATCACAAATCTGTGCTTAGCAAGATGTTTCACCATCAACTTTGCAGATGTGTGACAGCATTTTCTTCAACAATATTGTTAGGTGATAAACCAGCTACTTTTAAATGGATGTTTGCCCAGGTAATTAAAACCACCTTTAAGATCACGATGGAAGAATTCCTTTCCAGACATAATTTCAATTTTTAAAGAGATAAATGCACTCTATGTGTTTTTCGTTTGATTGGTTTCTTTAACCATAGACTTTGACAGGTTGTGGTAGGAGGATTCATTAGAGAGCTGCAAAATACACAAGTTTTCCAAGGCACTGAACTCGCTCCAAGCAATACTACATTTTTTTTTTTCACAAAAGGTTTTTAAAGCACTGTCATCCTCTCCAATTCAAAACAGTCCTTACACATTTCAGTTCCTCTAAGCATCTTACAAGACTAACAGCATTATCTTACTTTATAGGTAAAACAGGAGCGATGTTACTGAAAACTGAATTTACAGTTGTCTTACCTGTACAAAAGCAAATCTATTGGCTGCAGTTGCACCTTTTGTTTCATATCCAGAATTATGAGACCAGAGCTAAAGGACACTACAGAGACAAATCAGTTTAGTGTTACTGTTCCAACATTACCACTAAACTGCCTGAATTTCTTGTCACAACTTTTTGTTCTCTGAATACTCCTTCCCTCCTTTTATACTGTCTTTTCTTTTCTCTCTTTACTTTCTGGAGGAAAAAAAAATTCAGAGGAGGGAAGAGGACTGAGAAGGTTTTTTCTCTCCTGTCTCCTACACTGTTTTAGAAATAAAGAGACAGAATGAAGGAAAAAACAAAGGAGAAAGAGCAGAATGTTTTTAATAGTCCCATCCCCAAAAAAGCAACCCTAAGCGAGTAATTATGCAAAACATCATAGTTTTCCAACCAGTTATTCAAGGCTTCATCAGTTCCCCAGGTCCCTCAGCTGTGCCTGCTCCAGCTGGCAGAGCATCCCCCTCCTCTCGATATGCCATTTCCACACCATGTTAGCCATAACACACGACAGTACCACTGCTCGTGCTGCACAGCTATTTACAGTTGAGTCTATTGGTTAAGCAAAGCTGTTAAGAAACTGCCATGAAGATATGCAGAGGAAAGCAGAGATGAGCAGGGTTTAATCCAGTGGGGACACCTCAGTCCTTAGCAGTGAGATGAATTGCTGACGAACTGGAGAGGAAAGGCCACCCTGGCCTCCTGCAGACACCCAGCGCAGCGCAAGAGTCAGCAGAAAAAGCCGTGGAAAGGAGTAGGGGGGGACCGTGGGGTGAGATGAAACAGCTGCTGGGCTTCCTAATCGATGGAAAATGGCATCACGACCTACAGTATGCTGTAGTGAGGAAATGCAAAAGTGGAAACTTATAGACATATTTTTATATGGTGATAATGATTTTAGCATCTGCATAACATGCATGAGCCAGGGCCTGGATCCCTCCTCGCTTAAATCACTTAAATCACTTAAAGTCCTTTTCTGCCTGAAAGTAATAATCTGTTTGCTTTTATTGCTGTCTTATAAACTTTCCATCCCAATCTACTAATGAAATGAAGTGACAGAGGGACTGTCAAATAAATTCTGCAATGCAGTGGGAGAGGAAAGAAAGGTTTGGGCTCAGAGAGGCAAGGCAGCAGCAGAACATTGAAAAGGGGAAATCCAAGAGAAGAGGATGGTCATTGATGGGGAAGTGGTTCTTTGGGACTTCTGAACTTTTCTAAGAACAGAACCAACCCTGAAGCACGGCTACCAGCTTCCTGCTAGACATTTGCCAGGCTACCGGTAGATCCTACTGAAGGAAGACCACTTAATGCAGAGAGCTGAGACCTCCAGTGACGAAGTATTAAGAAGCTATTCCCTTTCCAGATGGTGTAACTGATGCTGATTAACCTAAATTACATCATGCAGTGAACAGTACCAACCCATGCTGTGTGTACCATCTCAGATTGCAAGAGAACAATTGGGAGCAGAGAAGGAGACAATGGAGGCCACGGGAGCTTGGTACACAGCAGGGGCACAAGGTACAAAGCAGAACAGTAAAAGAGATATTTTCAGCATGCATTTCCCTTTGCTGCAGATCTTCTCTGCTTCTGTGCTGCAGGAGAGAATGACATGGCACCCACCTGGATTAAACATGTTATAAGGCAACTGGGAAAGCAGAGATGTGGCCTCGCTTCTGTTATCATTATGACCTGTTGCTGTTCTTTTAAATAATGATTTTAATAGATATTAGCCTATGGATCTGTCCTGGATCCAACCAACACCACACAAAACTGAGTCTGGGTTTGCAGAAGTGGGAATTTGTATTCTCTATGTTGGCTCAGCCATTTTGCCACTCCCTGAAATAACCCGATACACACTTTCATATGCTTATAACATGAATGGCTGAGAAAAGCATTATTTTTTATTACAAGGAGAATGTTTTTCACAATTCTCAGTAATTTCTGCAGAACAATAAATTCATTTTAAGTTGTCCCACACCTGCTTATCTGAATGGATAGCTGGAGAAAGAAAGAGGAAATACAGGTCTGTTTGAGATTAAAGACAGTCTGATCTCTCTAAGGGTAAAGATATACGTATCTCATAGAATCATAGAATCATAGTAGAATGGCCTGGGTTGAACAGGACCTTAAAGATCATCTAGTTTCAACCACCCTGCTGTGGGCAGGGTTGCCAACCACTAGAGCAGGCACCAGCTCTTCTTCAGGAACACAAATCTGGGAGATGGGAGGACAGAGGATAAACAAAAAATAAGATAAATTGTCTGCTTGGATCTGGATCTAAATGACTGACGTGGCTCATCTCTGTGCGAAATTACTGTTATTGCATTATTGTTTAGATACCTAATACATTTAACTGGGAAGCCTTCAAGTATTTAATTTGAATTCTAGTCCTGCGGGGACCAGTTTGTCCATTAGACATTGAATATATAATGGAGAATACCAAATACATTGTTGATTGACATAATCAGAGTGAAAACAGCACTTGGTTTATTCCAGAAAAAAAGAAACTCTTGATGCTTGTGGTTTCAAAGATTTTTTAAATCCCTCTCCTGGAGTAGAGCCAGTAAGTGAGGAACCCATGACAGAAGAGCACAAAACCAGGTCGTTCACATATCACAAACCTGGCTTTGGGGAAGAAATCCCCTCTTTGGATTTACATGGCCCTGAATCACCCAGGATGTCAGCATAAATTTTAGCTTCCAACAAGCCTAAAATATAAAAGTTGGTTTTAAACATAGTAGTCTTGTTCCTTACATTTTGCACCAAGTCCACACACAGCCATTAGAGCTCTGCTTATTGCATTCCCATGAAAAACCATGACATTGACCGAGGCTAAATTAATCCATTTGTCAGCATCTGCTGACCTGTGCACCTGCACTGGAGTTTGTAACAAAATCCTAAACTAGCATCACTGGGCTTCAGGTTCTGGCAAAAATGGCCTGCAGGGTACATGCTACGCTTCTTCAGAATTCCCCAGGGGATGTGACTCATCAGAGAGATGGATGGATACTTATACAAATGTATCCAGATCAGTTTAACCCAGAAATTTTAGGAGATCAGGTTCACTAAGAGATTCACTCAGTTGTTAAAATACATTTTATCATTTTTTCCCGTTAAGGCCTGTGTTTGATTTTTCATGAAAGAGTCACTATAGTGCAATTGGTCCTCAGAGAACAAAGCAGCACAGACATTATGAAAAAGAGGGAAAGAAAACAAAAACCAAATAATTGAATGAGACTGTTTTAAATAACTCCTAAATTGTCACAAGATCACAGAATTCATATATGAGGCTGAAGAAAAGGGGAGCTAATTTTCTCCAGAAAAAAAAAAATGTGGTCCTTTCTCTATATTATGCCATTCTGAATTTTTCATTTGCAAGTGTTACTGAAGACTGCATACACATGTAAATATTCATATTCAAAATATTCCTATTGAAAAAGCATGTGTGAAAGGGACATTATGGAAATGAGGCTGGATCAATACCAGAGTGAAATGGTATTCAGACCTATTAAGATACCGGTTTGCTTCCAGCCCAGTGTGCAGGCTTTCTCTTCTTTCCTTTTCCTGAGCTCTGACTGCTATAGCTGAGACTCAGATCTCTCTGAGGTGGACAGACAATGGCAATGAAATGACTTGAAGACTAAAGAAATTTAAGGAATTCCCTCTGTCCAACATATCAAAAAGTTCAAAAGTTACTACTGTCTCAGTGGCTAAGCAGCAGAAATGTCAGGTGTTAAAATATTTTTTTAAAGAAAATGAGAAAGGCAAAAGAACCACCAAAGGCTGGGTATGAGGTCCAAGATAACTCAAAGAGAATTCACACAGATATTTGACACACCAGTCTATTTTCCATCAGACTAAAATAGCAAGAGAAATTTTATATTCTCCCTTTATTTTAAGTGTTCCTATTAAAAATCTGTATCAAGATTGCAATAAAAATCTGAGCTGCATATTTTCATTCACCAGAAAATGCAAATCCAGGGAAACTTATTTAGTAACACCTATTTGTCAGAATTGTTGACCTTTTGACCAAAACCACCTGTATAAGATAGTACAAGCAAGAACATAAAAGGAGCCAGATTAGAAGCTGGAGATCCGAAGAATGTCTTCAAAGGATTTGCAGAAGGTAACTCATATAAACAAGCCCATATCCAGTAAGATGAAATTTAATATCTACTTTCTGCACCTCTCTTACAGGCGCTTTTAGGATCCAACATTAACAATGGTTAAAAATGAAGAAATTTAATCTTTTTTTCCTTAAAAAAAAAATCTAGGAACTTTGAAAGTGTTATTCAATATATGACAAAAACAATTTAGTCTTTTCTAATTCCATCATACCTTCATATTAATAAAGGTGCCCCCAATTTTATTGGATGGCAACAAGTAAGGAAGGGCTTTCCATGTAGATGAAAAGAGAAAAGCAGTAGACTAGATCCCAAGTTGTCTTCTGAGACCCTCATTGGCATTTTTAGGCCAAAAGATCTCATTTTAAAACCCCAAGAAACATATTTTACAAATAATACAGTTGGCTTTCATACAGCACTGATGCAAATAGGAGATCTGACAGGAAAAGTAGGGAGCAGAGCTGAGGCAGAAATTTGTCAAAATATAACATAACTAGGAAAATCCACATCCCAGAAAACTGTCAAGAGAGAATGAAAGCACTGGATTGCTTTGAAAAGCCACATCTTTGAAGAAATTTGAGATCCCTGAGGGGCAAAGCAGACAGAGAAAAAGATGCTACTAAAGAAAGAAGGCTCAAACTTTATCACTTTCCAGACAACCTTAATCCATGGATATAGGAACTGCAAGGAGGAGAGTATCTGACTGCTACCAAACCTAGCTGGAATTTTATTTTGGAGAAGCCAAAACAGCAAAAACTGTGAGAAAATTAAGATCTTTAATTTCAGCAATTTTTAAGAAAATACTTTAATTTTTCTTTTGGGAGAAACTCTTATTTCTCCTTTATAAATATATCTACTCATGTTACATAATATGCAGTACACTGAATAATTTAAAAACAAAAATTAAAGTCAACACATTTTAGTTTTCTTTTTTTAAAAAAAAGTGACAACTAGATCTAAAGGGTTTAGAAACCTCCTTTAGTGAGAAATATGAAAGTTGAGGACTTCTTTTTCAGAAGCAGAATAAAGCCAGACTTTCAGTATCAAATTTTTGCCAGGCAGAAGACCTGTCCTCTACAGAGCACCAGGAGTCACAAATAATTAATGTTCTGATAAAGCTGCCTTACTAAAAACCAATCCCTTCATTAAATCTGAATCATTAACAGGCCACCCAAAAAAGCAAAAGAAAACTGAACTTGACTTTCCAAGGATATTTCCTTTATTCCTGGTGGTCTCTGTCATTCTTAGAGTCACATCTTTGCTAAGCAAACAAACTGGCATGAAAAGAAAAGCTTTTCTCATCCATAGATCGATTAGATTAGATCGTATCAGATCCCTGTCAGTCTGCTGAAATCTATGGCGTGCTTTTGCTCGTGGCCAGCTAAGACTGTAGCTGATGAATTTTCGTACTAAAAAGATGAGAAAAAAAAAAGAATGAATAAAAGCTTCCTTCTCTTTCTCTGCCTGCCTAAATATATTGAGTCACACGGTGGAGAACACAAATACATGTGGCGATATAATTTTTTAAAACAAGCTTTTCTACCACACAACATTTTCCTTAGAGACACAAGACCTTTTCTATAAAAAGTGTAATTTCTATTTATTTTCCTTGAAATTATTTTCCTTCTATTTATTTTCCTTGAAAATAAAATAGTAGCAACAACAAGAAAAAAAAAGACGGCCATTAGGAATGTCTATAATTTTACATTACTTCTTCCATCTGTAGTCTTTCTATAGAAGTAAACCTCAACTCCAAGATGGTTTTTAAGATTTACATGTTTATTTCATTTTGTTTAATATCCTAATCGCTTCACAGTAAATTTGACCACACACACATATACAGCGATCACAGCTGGTTCAATGTGGTGAGCCAAGTCAAAGACATAGGCAAAAATACAGCCCTGCTGCTGAAAACTTTGCAAAATTATAAACAAGACCCTTAAAATTATAGCTTTGCATCACCCGCCGGCAACTGTGATGGTAACACTGTCTGGAGGAAAACAAGCTAAAAGCACTTCCCCGGTCTTTGGTGCTTAAAGGGTTACGGTAAAGGAAGAACTTACATTTAAGTACTGTTGATGTACAGATTTGATCCTGATTTGGCCCAGTGTTGTGGTTTTCATAAGCAGGTCTGACCACACTCTGCTCTCCTTGCAGGTAGGAGAATGACACGAGCTAATATCTGAATGAACTCTCCCTGTGTCTTAACCCTCTTTTCTGTCTCACTTTTTTTTCTTTTTTTTTTTCTCTTTTTTTTTTTTTTTTTTTCCCCCCCCCCCCCCCCCCCCCCCCCAGTTAATTCATTATCTTTTGCCGCTCCCTTCATTGCAAAACCCAAACCAAGCAAACCCAAGGGCTTGTTCGCAGCCTTCGGGACTGCCTTATATTTCCCAGGAAAACACGGGGGAAAAGCTGAGGCTGTGATCTTCAGAGGCATAAAACCCCCGGTTCTGAATGCATTTGATCTGTCCTGATCTGTGCCACACTCTGTTCATCAAAAACCTGACTTGAGTGAAAGGTCCTTGGTGGAGACACACAGGACACCGGGGCTGGGAGCCACTGGACATGGCGGGAAGCCTAGTCCCAGGCGGGAGCCATGGCCTGGGCGTGCTGCAGGAGGAGCGGCCCGGGGGTCTGCCGCTGCTCTGGGAAACTTTGCCCCTTTTCCTGTGGTTTTACATAGAAAAAGTGTTGTGTTGCAAGTACCTGGCTCTCCTTCCTGACATGCCAAAAATTTGGAGATTGATGCAGCGATGTACAGGGAGCCTGGACAAGGGCTGTGAAGACTCCTGCCTGCATTTCCTGAGCCATTGCCTTTATTTTTTATGACACTGGAAGTCCGACAGTGAAGCCAACAGAAATTCAGTGTATGTCTATCAGTTCAGTCCAGGAAAAAGAGACAGAACCAGGCGAGCAGACTTAAAAATAAAATGAAAGGAAAACGGTATTCAAAAAACCCTTTTTCCCAAAGAACGCCCTCGGAAGCGGCCTGGCTGTGGCGGGATGTTTCTAAGCAGCCTGGACTTCCCACAGGACGCGGGTGCTCTTTATGGGAGACCTGGATGAGCAAGGGCGAGATCACAGCGGTGCAAAGATCAAATACGCCCACCATCAGAGCGAGATAATGGCTTGAGGACACGGAAGCGTTTTGCTCTGCCTGTGGCTCTCCTGGCTCTGCCTGTGAAGCTAATCACAGGCCCAGCCGTCGTGCCCTATAAAGCTCGTTTATCAAGATTTCACATCTGGCCCGCACAGCTTAATTTAATGATAATACGGCAGCATCCCCTCTCCACTGCACGGCACAAATTATCACATTGCTTTCTGAGGACATAAATCTCATTTAACATTTCTTCCCCTTCAGGGAGTTTTACAGGCCAGAGAACAGGAAAAAGAGATCCATCCGGCTGCACGTAAGGAGCTTCTTACGTGGGTAACGAGTCTGAAAAACCACCTGTCCCGGATAGATGCTGCAGTTGGGCCTGCTTGGTACCTTTCCCTAAACTTCCCTGTGCCAGGTATAGGCTGGCAGAGGACCACGGAGGTTGATGTGCACCAGCTGGGAATGTGGACCGTTTTGTGCAGAGCCCACCCCAAGACCACCTCCCTGTCACTTAACTCCTGTTTCTTGGGTGGTTTTTTTTTGCAACAGAGATGTAAAATGAAAAATTCTGCTCAGTTCCCCCTTTCTGGAGACCTCCTTTGGTTTAAGCACTCCTCTCAGGCAGTGGGTTAAGTGTGTGCCGGAGGCCGGTGGGGCCAGCCCATGGTGGAGGCAGAGCAGAGCTTCTCAGCCACCCCATAACAACGCCTGGGTCCTGCCATCTTGGTTCGTTGCTCGCCTCAAATTCATGGGAAAACCGGTTTTCTGGCTAGGGAAGTTAAATCAATACGGGGGGAAGAAATTCCTAGCACTGTAACAGGGACAGTGGTGTCCACAGCCCCATTCTTTCTCAAAACTTTGTTATTATGGGATGGAGTGTTAAGGATCTGTCAGCATTTCTATTACAAACCTCAGTCTTTAGAGGTTTATAAACGCAGCCATTTAAAATAACACTGCATTAAAAAGTAGGTATGTGAGTTGTCAGCAGTGGTGTTTCTGTTTTCTTTAAGATGGTTTAAGGACGTTTTAGCAGATTATTAGCCTTAGAGAGGTCAAAAATAATCAGAGGTGGTTTTTTGGCTACATTTTTGGCTACCTCTGGATAAATAATGGTTTAATTTGAAAAACATTGAGTACATAATATGAACGGTCTTTAAGCAACAACAACAAAAAAAGGAAAAGCCTCAGTTAATGGTCGTGCTATTTATGTTTTAGAAACAGCTCCTGCACATGCACAGCGAATGCTCAGCTTTTAAAACTTTCCCTGTGATGTGGGTAATGCGATACAACAATAGTGACATGAACAGGGCAGTTGTTCTCATGTCCTGAGCTCACTCCTCACAACCCCATGTCACCTCCATGGGACAGGCCACCCCCAGACAGGGGCTAGCCCCAAACAAGTTACTCCAGATGGGGCACCAGGGGCTCAAGGAGGGGGCACAAGGGCATCTCAACCCCCTCCTTCCCAGCCCAGCCTCTACCAGCCGTTGCAGAACAGCAAGCTCTGAACCTGCTTCACAGCCCTGGATGGGTTGGTCAATCAGATCGTGCCCTGCTCCATAGCAGGCACTGCCAGCACCAACACCTCCTCTCGTGTGAGGAAGCCCAAGCTAACCTCCAGCAGCGCAAACAGAAAACATAGATGACAGACATTCAGACCTTCGTCTAGGTGAGCACTTGGACTATCTCATCTTAGGCGAGCAAGGGGCACACTTAAGTTCATGGCCACAACAATTGTGGTTTTGGACTGGCTCCCACCGTGGACCTCAACCAGCTGAGGACAAGTCCTAGAGACATCATGCACTGTGCAACTGAGGGGGGAAAGATTGGAGGTGGAGGAGAAACTGCCTCAAAAACTGCTTGTGTGCCATTAAATGCTGTTACCAGTAAAAAGTCAAAATTATATTTTTTCTTTCCCTCCATGAAGAAAATTACAGGCCTGATATTTTGTTACAGCAATAATTGCCTCTGAGATTGGCTTGCAATTATTTTGGTGAGTCTGACCTTCCAAAGTGAAATGACATGAACAGCACTGCATCCATGAGCCCAAGTAACAGCCAGCTTAACAGCTTCTAATTATTTCCCATCAACTCTTGATCTTCGTTACCTGATTGTTGCTTCAAAGTATTTCAGCAAAGAGGAGACAGCCTCAGTGCTCTCTATTTATCTCGATGTCTTGGTGAAATTTTCCCTGGGCAGAGTAGAGACTACCTGTGCTGCCTGAAATATGTTTTTAACTAACAAAGCAATGGTTTAGTGTCAAGCTTTTTGTATTACTCAGACAAGACATCTGAGATTTCCTTTTATATTTAATTATTAATGTATTTGCCAGAATATCTGGTTTTAATATTGTTCATACGTAGGAACTTAATGAAAATCATAATTGTGGACTAGTTACTTTAGGGTAATTATGTCAATGTAAACTTTGGATTGGGATTCTCTTATTCTGGAATAAATAACCAATTTCAGGGCTGGATAAATATAAATATAATCAAAATTACATTATGGACAATGTAAAGAGCCTGCTTTGCCTACCCTTCTCTTTGCCAGACCCATCCCCATCGTTCAACAGTGATGTGAAGACGACCTCTCAGGCTGCCCAGAGCAAGTGCTGCCGCTTTCTGAAGTCTTCTCCTGAGGTGTCACCCCTTTAGCATCCCCATCCTGAGAGCTGACCAGACCCACCATGGGAAAGACCAGATATTTCCTCCTCCATCATCTCTGGGCACATGCCAGGTGCTGTTCTGATTCCCATTTCTGTTCTCCCTTTCTCTCCTATGTCTTCTGTTCCTTCAATAATTTATTTCTTCTCTCTCTCTAGACTGTTATATATTTTTTTAAAAAATTCTGATCTAGCCAGCCAAGATTACATTACTTCTTCTATTTATTTATGTAGCTGTATTTCTATGAGCCTGCAACCAAAAAGGCAACAAAAAGCACTGCCTTAAATAGACTGCACGTGATGGAGCTTGCCTGGCGCTGATAATGCAGGGTGCTGCCCCTCTCCAGCGCAGAGGCCTCACCATGACTCAGCTCCAGAAGCAGTTTTTGAGATTTACTCTTCTTGTCTCTCTCCTTGTCATATGTGCTTGTCTTTGGGACTTGGTTTTGCTTTTTTCTTCCAGAAAGCAGAACTGGACTCAAGGAATAACAGTAACAGAAACAACCCCAATCTGTCTTTATTAAAACTTCTTTTCTCAGGAAAGGCAGTTACACCATCTCTAGTACAGTCTAACCATGGTCAAAAATGGGTTTCTTTATGACAATAGATCAGTATTAAGGAAGATCATTCAAAAGCAAGAGCATTTTGCATTTCAGATGCTTTCATGTCTTTTATTCTGCTCTCTGGAGTCAGAGATCTTTGTATTCAAAGCCCCAAACATTATTTATAGCACTTTATGGAGACAGACTCATCAGCACTCAGGCTCTCCAGACCCCTTCATCCGATTTTCGTTAGCATTGTACCACAAGCCCACGACATTTAGCAAATGAGAAACCGAGATGCAGAGGCACAGGAGGACTGCATCAAAATGAGCCTGTGTCTTAGCAAACCCCGTACAAGCATCCCAGCCTTCCTCCCTCGGAGGAACTATAGCACGATTTATTAGCCAAAGGCCAGTTGTGCTATCTTCTTGCAGCTGTCTGCGTCATCTTGTTCCAACCCACTGCTGCAGTTGATTTGGTTTTTTGCACTTTATTCCACTGGAAGAGCAGCATTTGACCTGGCATTTTCACTTCTTGCTGGTACCCAGGGTCACTTTCTCACCCTCAGCCCTGGAGAATAACATTAATCCTGCAGCACTACAAGGCAGTGATTGCACAGGACAAGGAAAATTATAGGGATGATAAACTCTGCAATGGGGGATGAGTAAGGACTCTCACGCCTTCACCTCACTGATTTCTGCTCAGACCTTGAAGAAGTTCTTACCTTCTCCCCTCCACCCCGTCACAACGGGCGCTGGATCAACCCCAGACCACAATCCATGAGCCACCTTCTGTAAGCAGATACATCTTGTATTTAATACCACGGTAAATTAAAATATGGCAGACCACATCAAGCTTTTATTTCACGTACAATAAAAGGGTTTCCTCAGTCATAAAAAAAATGGGCAAGGAGAGGGGGAAGAGGCCACCGCACAACAAATTCCTTCCTTACAGTCTTGAGAATTTGTGGGGGTGGGTTAGGGGGGAAATTTGCCAGTTAATAAAATGTCATGTATAAATTATACATCAGGACTGGCCCCAAACGTGAACCAGACACAGTTTGGTGTGCTGGGATCACTGCACTGGCACAGTGCAGGATCACGTCCAGTTCTGCAAAGACTTGCATACACGCTTATCTCCAAGGTTTAAGCTCCTCCTGCCCCCAGTTAAACAACGGAGGACATGTGTAAGTATTCACATGCCGAAGGACTTAGTTTTACAAAGAGCGCTTTGTTCTGCAAAGGTTGCCTACACTGGAAGAAATTCTAAAACAACAGAAAGCATCACAACTGTTTACCTTCTTGGTTAAAAAAATTATGTAAGCATCCAAATACATTTGCCTTATAAATATATTTAGATTTTGCCCCACATTTTTTGTGACGGACTGAGTGCAGATGTTAATACTAAATTTCTACACCCAAAATTCACACAGACCAGTAGAAGAAAATTCATTGACTTGAAGGGGACATTGTAGCAGCCCAGGAATCCATAAATTGAAACCAAAACTGATTTTAAAATGACTGCAGCAATGATGTTGCCTTTGTAACAGTTCTGACATTAAACTCACTTATCGTTGGCAAATAAAGCATTTATGTATTCTACTTATTACTCATATTACTACCAGCCCCAGGACAGCGATAGGCGCTCTATCGACAGCAAGAGACACACAGCCCTCATCCCAAAGTCCTTCTGACACAAGTGTAAAACTCCAGCCGGGTGGCAACAGACCTACAGATAAGCTTCTAGGAAAAACAAAACAATTCACATCAAGATGGGAAAACAGTGTGTTTCTACACCCCAGCTGCCTAATCATTCATCTTTATCATGCTATATTTATCTGCCGCTCATAACAGTTTGTTTTATAACGCTTTTTTGTTTAGCTACAGTAGCTTTCCAGATTTACACAAGGAGAGGAGCAGGGGCTCGCAGCGAGCTGGTCTGCTGTGCACACACACAGTCAAGTTCGCTGCTTCACCTCCCAGCCAAAGCCCAGCCAGGACAGTGCGAGAACCACCACATGTGGTCATCCTTTTATCATCCCTATTTCTCTTTTCAATGGCACAGCAGCAGTCTATCGAAGCCTCGTTGCGTTAGCGAGGTTGTGGTAATTTTAATATGCGTTACCGCAGCAGAACGAGTACATTTACTGCTGTGCTGCACAAACACCACGTCATGAGCGGAGCACGCCGAGGACTCCCACAACTTCCACACCACATACCTCCCATGCAGCGATCCTGATAAAAACTTCAGGGGGAAAAAAAAAAGGGGGAGGGGAGTGGGAACAGGATATTTTAATTGACTTGACACTAAATTCCACTCCCCACATTGAATCAACGGAGCATTAAATTCATGTGTCTATTATGGTATGTGCAGATGTGTCAGGGTACACATGTAAGTGTTTCCAGTCACTCATTGAGTTATTTTCTTGTTGAATAAAAATAATGTGAAACCCATTATAGGAAAGACCGACAGAATTTGATAACAAGATGCAACAGCTATCTAAGGTTTTTTAACAATCCCAACAATTTCAGGTGAGAAATTTAACTTTTCAGCACTACTAACATTCACTAGAGATGAAGCATTTATTGGGGTGGAACAGGGCTTTTTTGGGGATTGGTTGGTTTGTTTTGTTTTGTTTTGTTTTTTAATGCTATGCATTAGCTTGGATATTTTTACAGAATAAGATTAAGGGAAGATGAAAAAAATCAATATTTGTTCTATTGTTTTTAAAATAAGATCTTTGTCAATGCTGGAGCAATGTATTTTATCAATTAAGATGGTTTATTTCCTGGCTTAATTTTTTTTTTAAGCAGTAAAATTGAAAGGAAAGGCATCAAAATGCTTTAAACAAAATATTTCAGTTGACTGAATGAAGGATTTTATTTTTTCAGACTTTTGGTACATGCGAAATTTGGAGATTTAAATGAGCAAATGCATAACATCTTGAAAAACTATGCCAGCAATGTTCACAGGACAGAGGAACCACAATGCAATCACTTCTGTTCAAACACAAGAGAGGGCCAAATTCCCTGCTGGCGTAATCTCAGCACAGCAAAGGGCATTAGATCAGGAGAGGATTTGTCCTCCAGAAAGAAAATCATCTTTTCTTCCTGTAAGCAGAGCATCCTCTGGGCTGGTGTGAATCACTGGGATACAGCAGAGGATATGGCCTCACAGTTTTTAAACTATTCCAATCAAAATGCTGGCGGGGGCCAGTAGGGCTTCAGGGCATCAGAGCCCTTCTCCGGCTCGGGGGTTTGTACAGACCAGGCTTTGTACCAGAATGAAAGCAGCCAGTCCCTTTCAGGCCACCAAAGTCCCTGAAGTCACTGCATTCATTTGGATGATGCCCAGGATTTCTCAGCTGCTCCTCTCTTCCTTTTTAATTTTTTTTCCCTTAAAAATGGGGTTTAAACTGGTCAAGGGGAAAAGGCTGGTCCACTGCCCATCTGTCACCTCACGGGTCTGGGGAGCGATGGAGAGCGGCGGGGAGAGCAGCGCGGCCTCTCAAGCACGGCACCCGGTCCAATCCATTGTTATCTAACTCAGTCGCGGAAAATAGAGTCTGATATTTCCCTTGAATCCAAAACGATCTACCACAGTAATTTTCATTACTCCAAGAAAAAGAAAGAGAGAGGGAAAGGGGGGTGGGAGGGAAGACATTACTTCTCTGAATTACACGCCACTTTCATAATTCTCCCTGAAGTACCACACAGGGACTGTGTTGAAGGGAGGAAAATGAAAACAGCTGTGGAGGTTTTGGGTTACACTGCAGCTCCGTGCTGCCTTTGGCCCTTGCCCACCAGTGCAGTTTGTTCTAATCCTGGTCGTGAATGTCCGTATTTGTTACCGCTCGCTAAGGCGAGTCTTCTGCCTCTTGGAATAATAAAAACTGTTGTGTGCTTATCTGCTAAGCTTCTTCGACAGTTGCAAAAAGTCATCAAGTCAGCAATGCGCCCGGCGCCCGGGGCTGTCACTCAAAGGGTCTGCCCTCAGCTGGGACGGCTGTGCTGGCCGATGGGGCTCGTCTGCGGGCAGGGACAGTGGGGCTGGGGGAATTCGGTGCCCCCTCACAGGGGTTGCATTACCCTTGCACCCCAGAGCTCTCCTTTCTCCTCCTCTTTTTTTTTTTTTTGATTCCTGATACACGTGCCTCAAAACAAAGAAGGCGTTTCCATCAGTAAACCAGATCCTAAAATAGGTTGCATCGTTTTCGGAAGGGATTTTGGCTCCCGAGACAGATTTTGATGAACACGAGGTGGCTCGCTTTCAGCAGGGCTGTGATTTAGATCCACGTAGCCCTCCCCTTCCTTGCTCTCGCCCCCGCCACGCTGGCCAGGTCTCCCCTCCATCCCCTGTCCTCTGCTCTCCCTCCAGGTCCGCTGCACTGCCATACTATTTCCTGCTGCTGGGCTCCTATTTTCTCCCTAATCCCCGACTTCCTCCACACTCTCCAAATAGTTCTCCTCAGCCTCAACTTTATTAACTTAAGCTGTTTATTCTTCTGCCACTAGAAAGTAATTCTGTGCGTTCCCTTTTCCTCCTCGCCGTGTCCCCCTACCCCCATCCCCAACCTCGCTGCATGCTGAGAAACCATTTGCCCCTTTGGAGAACCACGTATATTTTTCCCTGATGTATTTGGGACAGACAAGTTGAGGGGGGGGGGAAGTTCCTGGCAGCTCCCCAGTGGAGAATCGTATCTGTTTTTAATTTAGATAGTTAAAAATTGCAGCTCTGCTGGAATCTGGAAGAGGAGCATGTGTGCGTCTCTGCGTGTGTGGTTGTATAGGCGCGCATTGTTTTTGTCTGTATGGAAATAGGGTGACATGTTTATTGTGTGTGTGCACGCGTGTTGTTTTTGCTCATGTGGAAATGGCGCGGTGCATTGTTCGCAGCCTGCGAGCTGCCTGGGTCTGCATTACATCCGTGCAGAGCTGGCTGAGCCTGACATTTCTATCCATGCAGGAAAGTCCAAGAGAGTGGCCGACTCTGATATCCACTAAGTATCAACCAGCTCCACCACAGTAACCTGAAAACATCCCTTGGGAAAGGTGGCTCACAGCCGGATGGCACAGACCAGAGAGCAGCAGCTCAGCCATGGACGTAGATTTGGGAACACGAGCACCTGAGCTTAAACACTTCTGGTCCTGCACAGAGCAACAGCAGTGTGGGGCAGAGCAGGGTTACACCTCTGAAGGATGGACTAGATGAGCAGCTCCGGGCCATGGGCCCAGTCGTGATCAAGGAAGACCAGAAAGCAACTGGATTCTACCACCACATTTCTCCCTAGCAGCAACATTAAGGAGCTCAGCTGTATTTTGTGCTCCTCAGCTCCAAAACCTGAGGATCCCTATTTCCATATGCAGCACATACATATATCTATATATAAAAAAAACATATATGGGACTATACATGTATCCATACACATGGACACCTACACAATCTTCCACAGACATATATGTGGTTCTATGGAAAACACGATGTTAAGATCCCAAAGCAGTGTGGAGCGGAGCCTGGGGTAATACCTCTGCCTCTAATGCAGTTCACTTCCTCTCTGGATCCCAGCAAAAGTGACTTATTACAGGAGCTTGTAAAAATTCCCCTGAAGAATAATTGCAAAATGAAACAAATTGCGCTAAGTGGTGGCCAATAATTTCACCAGGGACGGAGGCTATTAGACCAGCCAGGAAGGTCCTCGTCTCCACTCCGCCCCCCTCCAGCTGGGATAAGCTCTGTCTAACGGGCAATATAGACAGAGCATATTTTTAGGGGGCAGTTTAATTGTGTCTCCATCAAAGGGGAGCCAAAATCACTGTCTGCCCAGAGCTGTTAGTGACAATGGGCATATCCCAGCGGTGGGGCTCACCCCTGAGAAGACAGACAGACACCCACGAGTCTGCTCCCAGCACTTCACCATCCATCCAGTTAAAAAGCTTTTCTGATGGATACGAAGCTGCCTTTCCACAGCCTGAGCATGCCACTCCATGTTACCCACAGCAGGCAGGGGACACAGGTTATTTGTTTGGCTGCTGCTCCTTTGGGATATTTGAAGAATATTCTCACATCTCCCTCAGTCTCCAAACTACAGAGCACACTTCATCTGCACACTCCTCTTTGGCCACCTCTGGAAACCTCAGCTCCTTCTTGTTGTTCCTTCTCTTACTCCCAAATTGCCAAGGGAACAAATTCCCTGTAGCATTAACCAGTATTTTTGGCCTCTGCTCAACAGCTGACCCAAGAGGACATGTTCTTTTGGGATGGAAAGAAAGAAAGAAAGAAAGAAAGAAAGAAAGAAAGAAAGAAGAACCCAGCACATTCCCTCCCCCTTTTCCTCTTCCTCCAAAAAAATAAAATAATCACACAAGTGATGAAAAATGGGCCATGTGTAAAGAACTGCAGACCCAAGGGGCAGCTCTGGATTGAACTCTCTATTTATACACGGTTTTACATTATTATTTACTACAGTAATCAATGTAAAAACACTGCCTACCCTAGCAACCCCTGTGTCATATGGTGTGTATACATCACCTCTGGGAAGCAGGTCAGCTCTATAAAGAAAATCAGCCATATTTAACATGAAACTCTGTAGTTTTTACAATGTTTTTAAAAATGTTTTACAACATGTAGAAATGCTTCCATAAAAGCAGACTTATTAATCCCAGTTTTAAGTTGTCTTTTAAAGTGTAGTTTTCTTACACAAATATTTTCCTTGTCTCTCCACTGCTCCCTATCCCCCCTTTTAAATAACGTTATAATAGAAAAGAAACCAGGTCCTCAGATGGGGAAGGCAGCTCAGCACCATCCACCTCCACAGATCTCCGATTTCCACCCAAAAGATGTGTTACAGGGAGAGAGAGGGCAGTTGCCTAGCCTGGAGGAGACAACTCTCCTAGGTGCTATCACAGAAATGGGGAATACCTGCAGGATTTAACATATTTTCTTAGACTTATCCCAAAACTGAGAGGTTTTTCACCAAATGTGAGCTTCTCAACCAAGAAGCCTAAACGAGGAACCTAACTGGGCCCCTTTCCCCACCAAGGGAGGGCTGTAGGCAACTCAGGTCTGAATTGCCCTCTGGAGATGCCAGTCCCTTATTAATGCTAGAAAGAGCCTAGCATAATTCCATGCCTAATTTAGGAACAAGATGCAAAACAAACACAGGTCCTATTCCTGGAGATGCCTCCATACTCAGTACCCACCACCACTGCTGCCTGGAGCACCAGAGGGGCTGCACACTGCACCCTGCCTGCACCCCTGCCAGCCCCTGGGGCTCAGCTTCCCACGGCAGTGTCGAAGGTACCATGGGTCCTGTGAGAAAGGCTGTGAGAAAGGGACAACATCATCATGCCACCAGTCCAACCCAGCTCTACATGGGGCCAGCAACAGGAGTGTTTTGGCTCCCAGCCACCTGTGAAATTGCAGTTCAATCCTTTGCTCATGGAGAGGAGCAGAGTGACCCCAGGATCCATCAGGGAGGGCATCGTTGTAATAGAGAGTTGGGGCCCTGCAGGTGTGGCTGCAGCAGTGTCAGCCTCTGCCCAGGGCAGCCTGGCAGTCCCCAGTACCTGTGGCCTGGGAAGGGGCTGTGATACGGAGGGTGAGCACTGCAGCAAGCAGCACAGCTGAACCTCTGGTCCTCCCACAGCCTTCCCACCTGAGTAAAGCCACACAATTAAGTCAATTTTTGCAAGATCATTTCTTAAATCTGCCTAGGAACATCCGTGAAGAACACTACAGATAAGAAAAGCACCCTACAAATGACAGCTCTATCTTATTCCTTTAGCAATGACCAACACTTAAAAAAAAATCCTTTGCCTTGGCATTTAAGGTTTCCACGAGTCATAAAATAAAAACAAATTAGGTAAAACTCAGGTCTCAGACAAGACAAGCGGCCCTGTCCACCCCCATTTCTAATCCTCAGCAGTCGCCTTTGAGTAATGGCCCATTTTACAGATGGCAACACTGAGACATGGAGGACTTGGTAACTTGCCTGAGGTCATACAATTTTTCTAAATCCTAACAGTCAGTGTTCAAAAGCGTCACATCTTTATGGTAAGAACTGGATGCTGCAATGTTTCAGCAGTGGGGGACAGGATTGCTGGTCCCTGCCATCTGGCTAAACCTATTCATGTCCATCACTGGCCTCATCTCTGTAATAAGCTTGACTGCTCCATTGGGGGGTATTCTGTTTTTCTTTCCCCCCACATGAACCCATTCCACAGCTTCCCTTGCTGGTCATTCATTGGACCCAGATTTCTACCCTGCTTGCTGTTTTTCCAGCAGTAGCGTTTTGGCTCCTGGCAGACTGGAGAGACATTTCTGTCGGCAGCTCAGGAATTCCCTTTGTGTCTTTCTTGAGTTTAGGCTCACCTTGATGCTAGTCTCTGACCCCTCTTTAATGCAGAGGAATGTGTGAAAAATTTATTCCTCTTTTCATTAAGAACTCATTTAAATTCACCAAAAGGTGACCTGGCTCCCTCCACTGTGGCTATATTGTTCTCTGCAAAGCTGTTTTATTTCTGACTTTGAGTTCAACAGAAAAGCGAGATCTTGCTTCCACTGACCCAATAGTTTAATTCTTTGGCATCGACAGTGAATAAAACAACATGAAGACATATTTGAGGTACATTTCTCATGCTCATAAACAGTCTGACCATCTACAAGGACAGGCTGTGTAGTGTCCTCCTCCTAGCTTGCTTAATTAGCAACTGTGGTAAGAATGGGAATTTGATTTTTCCATTAAAATCTTAGAAAAATATTTGTTTTGTTTATTTGTTTTTCACAACACACAAAGCAAAAGCCAAACCCATCATTTCTACTCTGGTTTGTTTTGGTTTTTTGACAAGTGAAAAATCGACAATCCTAGACTTGAAGTGTTTTGGGGGCTGGTCTGGAAAAGGTGCCAATGCAAATAGTGTCATCCTTTGTGCAAAACTTCACCCAAACAAACAAACAAAAAAAAAAGCCTTTTTTCATCCAACAAGCACTCTGGAAAATCAAAACCCAGTTGTCAACTCACTTTATTCTCAGTCTGATTCTTATTAATGCCCCTTAATCTCCTGTGTGCTCCGAGCTGGCCGCGTTGCAGCAATGTGGGTAGCTGTGCCACGCGGTGCAGGCATACCACGGAGATACGGGGAGCTGGGTGCAGCACCAGCCCATGAGGAGAGGCAGTGAAGGCCCATGCCTGGAGGACCCCATCATCCTCAGCAATGCGGGGGGCAGAGAAGGCAATAGCTTGTCGTTCCTCCTAGCCAAAGGGAAGGTGAGGCAGGGGCAGGGAGGAAAAAGGGTCGAGGCATTGCAGACCTCCCTTCTCCCCTATTTAGGTCAAGGCTTTACTTGTCCCGTACCCAGCCAAGGTACATTCACCAGCCTACTCAAAATCATCCCACTGCAGTGCATTGACCACAAAATTACCATTCGTTTCTCCTAGCGCAGCAGGACCACTGGGCAGAGACGCCCATGGCAATCCTCCCATGAACACCTTAGTTGCAGAAGACCTGCTCCACCGCTGATGTCCACAGCGTGCCAGGAGAAGCTGGCCAAATAAGCCAGCATAAGCCACAACCAGCTGCAGTTTTCCTTATTTGTGTCACTTGTGTATTTGGTTTGCAGAAGAGGGGGAGGAAAAGGCCCTAATACAATTTATTTTTTAAATGAACCTATTTAAAACTATGGATGCCGACTTTTCAGTAGTCTTCTGGGGGCTGTTACAAAGGGGCCCTGGTTGAAATCTATCTGAAGGGAGTTAACCACAGCCCTTTGCTCACACATGTGGTATAATATAGGCTCTTTATTGCTTTTCTTTACTCCACACACACACACACATACACACACACATTTAAGATTCACAGAGTAGAGTTTTTCTAAGTATCTTACAAGTGTGTTTGTGTGTATGCTGGATTTATGGCAGAAAGGGGAACCTACTTCTGCCCTCAATTAAGGGAACCTGTGAGCAAGCGGAACTCAACACCAAGCTCCACACAAGAGCCAGGAGGGAGCTGCTGGAGGAGAGCGTAACACAGCCTAGTGACACTTGGAGATGACAAACATCCCAGTCTTATCAGGAGAATGAGTTCACACCCCAGGATTTCAGGAGAAAGGGAACCAGAGCACCAGGGGAGGACGCCAGACTCAAGACTCACACATCGCCCTCCAGAGACAGAAAAACTGGTCTGAGCCTCCATGTCTACAGCTCAGTCCTGCAAAAAGCCAAGGCTTGGATTCATCTCCTCGAGCTTTTGGGCAGCCAGCTGAGGCACGCAAGCTGTAAGAATGGCCTCCTGAGACTCCCTCTGTGGTCAAAGGACAGAAATCAGCAGCTAATTGTCACACCTACCTCTCCCCCTTGACTATCAAAGAGCATTCAGGATCTAGGATCACTGGACGGGAGATGAACTGAACATCTCCTCCCTGTCACACCAGGTGCCCTGAGATGGTCCTAGACCCTCAAGCCACCCCTCACCTTAGTATCAAGATTTACACCAGTTTTCAACAGCAGCCTTCTCAGGTGTTTGGAGATGTCATGCATTGGGTGCTGCCATGAAGGGACAGAAGCTCAGCTTGTGGAGATCAGCTCCAATCAGCTGAAGTTGCTGGTTGAAGTCTTAGCCCAAAGCTGATATCCCAGTGTTTAAAATCCCACAGATTGCAAATCCAACCCCATTTTTAACCTCATGGGCTTTTTTAGAGCCATGCTTTGCTGTGCTAATGTGCTTTTAACATTGTTTTTTCCCTGGTATGCATGTTATTTTAGCACACATGCACACACGCACCCTGTGTACACAGAAAGTCTATAAAACAGGGCACTCGTATAATTTTAAAATAGACAAATCAGTTTAAAGCATTAAAGCAAATCTGGTAAAAGAAAATCTCTCCTGGGTTGACATTTTGTTTGCCAAGTTTTAGCTTGGAATGAATTTTTATGACCAAGTTATAAACCCTCAAAAATAGTGGTTTATAATGGAAATCTTGACAAATCCTTAACACAGGCCCCATTGTAACATATTCTGTACATATCCCATTGATCTACGGTAATAACAAGTCTTATATAAAACATTTTAACCATGGGAGTGACGTGGTTATCTTCAGGCTTCCAAAAATATTTTTCAAATAAATAGGTGGCTTTTTCAATTGGGCAAAATCAAGGAACTGAACATTGAAAATGACATCTAAATATTCATCTGGATTTAAAAAAATGAAAACAATAATAATAATCCAGAATCCATCATGTTTCTTTGGCTGAAAAGCAACCACTGACTAAGCAGCAATTCTGCTCTTACTCCTGACACAGGATGGGTTATTAGCCACGAGCAACAGAAATTACTTAGAGGATTAGTGGTAGGGCTGAAACAATAAGCAACTTAAAAAGCAAGCTATTCCCTGAGCAGGCAAGCTGATAAAAATGGGATTCAAAGCATCCTAGTACTAGGTCCCCGAAACCTCCTTCTCTCCCTCAAGACACCCCTTGCCTTTGCCCTGGTAGCTCCCCGGCGCTGCCCTGTCTTGGGTCTAGCCAAGGCTTGGTCTACCTGTCATGCCTAACCCAGGTACCGCATGCTTTGAGCTCCACTGAGGCTGGGGACAAGGTGCCATAGGGATGAGGAGCAGCCAGAGCTGTGCATTTTCTCCTGCCCTCAGTATCACAGTGTTGCAATGGGTGCTTCGGGGATGGGACCAGGTGAGGGGCAGGACAGGTGCCTTTCCCCAACACCTTCCACCATCAAACCTGCATGTGACCACCACGCTTGGTCCCAGACCTACAAACCACAAAGTGTCCTCCTGGGCTCCAAAATATGGGCTACTTTAGATGGGCAACCTCTCTGGGAGTGAAGAAAGTCAAGCGCTAGTTTTCAAGCCAATTTAATCTGCAAAAGTATTTTAGACCATTAATTAGCAAATGCTGAGACTGCAAGGTACATCAATCCAAGCAGCAATAAAAATTGTTGTGGGGTTTGGTTTTTTTTTTTTTTTCTCTGCTGCTGCTAGAAGCTCACTCACTCTCTCTGAGATATTTTTAAACCATGTATTTTCCTAATATCTGAAAAATTCACAGTCTTCACTATTTTGCCTTACATCGGATAAGGAGGTTCAAGTTCACAGATGGGAAACTGAGGCACATAAATTGTGAGGAACTAGGGGTATTTGGGGCTTTTGAAGACATGCAGATATTGAACTGGACATGCAATCAAGATGCCAAGAGCTTTTTGTGAACTGGAGTACAAAGTGAGGAACCATATAATGCAGATTTATTTTCTTTAAGGTAACATATCTTGTCTAAGTGAGTTTTCCAGGCTCTCTTGTGAATCAGTTTAAGAAGGCACCTCCATGAGATGATCCAGACCATCCCAAAAACAGTGAAGGTGAATCACTGACTGGACATACTTGTCTCTCTCTTTTCCTGATTACAGAGTGAACCTGAATGATCAACCCCAATGAGACCCCTGAAGAGAGTCAAAAGCAAGAATTTAGACTTTCACCTCTATCACCCTGGGCAGGCCTGAGACTACCTCATTTACATAAAACAAAAGGGTAAAAATGGGTACTTTGAGTGTGCATAAACGGGCACATGAAATAAAGCTGCTTTTACGCAAACAGATGCACGTGCACACAGAGAAGTACAGTCGCTGCAAGCCTGATTTTCTCTCACTGATAAAAGCAACTTCCTCTTCATGCAATCATCCCAGACGGTAGGTCTGAATTCCTGCACTTGTATCCAAGGGAGCGAGTCATTTCCATCTCTGATGCATTCCTCTTACTTCCATTGAAACCGATTACTACACTGCCGCTTTAGCATGAACATAAATTTTTCCAACTTAACATGTTGCTTTAGGACTCGGTTCCACTCAACAGTAGACTTCCATATGTGCTGTAATGTTTGTGTTTCTAAGCAATGCCTCGGCAACCACATCAGGGATGCCGAAAGACGAAAACGAAAAGCCTGCTTTTTAATTTTCTTTTTCTGGCGATCGCAGTTGGAAACTCGAAGTAAAAGAAGGTGGTCTATCTTCCCCAGAAGAAAAGTGGTCCATAGAGCCAACGTGTTGTTAACACACACCAAAAACATTTTGGTGGCATGCGTCTATTTTAGAAAAAACAAAATAAATATGCTTCACTGGGATTAGGTTGGGAGAAAAAAAATGTTAATTTGCTGACATGGGAGAGGCGTAGCAAAATATCTTGTCCTTGTGGAAAATGCCAGCAGGTGTTGTCTAGGGATATTTTTTTTCTTTTTAAATGCCAGAGTGTTTCCACACACGCAGTTCTGGCAGCATCCTTTTGCATATTTTGTTGAACGGTTGACAAATTAGCTGCATAAACTTGCATGAATTCCATTCCCCAGCTATTCATGAGCAAGCAACGGTTTATTCAGATGCCTTGACCGGAGAGGATAATAGTTTTGCTTTTCTTTTCTCTTTTATATTTTTTTTTAAAGGGTAAGAGCTAAATCTCATTGTAGTCTATGGGGAGATGCAGAGGTTTTAGGATCATTATGAAAATCTGATCTGACACATACTATAGAATTTCACTCGGCTGCTCCTGTAGCATGCCCTAGAATTTATGCTCGACTGAAGACCAACCCCATTATTTTTCTGGGCTTTGAGAATCAAGCATTTATGCCTTAGTTCTAGAAAGCATTTAAACACATGCTTAAGTCCCTCCCTAGTCAATAAAAGCACTTAAACTTCTGCTGAAGTCAACTGGATATTGACACAACAAGTAGCTCGCTGAGCAGAACAGGCTGCTAACAGGGAGCCTCAGTGAACTGCATTGCTGTACTTTGGAGCTTAGAATTGGGGATGCACTTCTTAATTTTTAATAGAAATCAAGCAATGGACTTTTCATCCTAAGTGACATTTGAGGATGTTAAGATTCAGTCTTGCCAAGACCTGGGGTGCAAAGTCAAAAATACATATATGTACGCATTTTTAATTAAGCACAAATGTTCTCAAGTATTTCCCATTTTTATTTTAACAGTATGCCTCAGCCAGGCCAGAGCAAGCCTTTTCAATGCTCCTGTTCCGCTTTTGTTGGAAGATATTTATATGCAATGCAGCCCATTCCAGTGCCAAAGTGACCACTTCCCCCCACCCATCCCCACTACAGAGACACAGAACTGCCCATGGCAAAGCGCACCCAGACTCCTGAGACATCTGCTCCCACAACACCAAACTTCTCTGGAGGAAAATATTCCCCCTGGTCCCTTCTATGCCAAACTTTAGTCAGCTCGCTATTGAGCAGACCACCCTAAAGCAAACCTCCAGCTCTTTGCCCCACTGCTCACATGGAGGATCCCCCAGCCCCTCAGCTGCCTCCATCTGCACGGAGCCAGCTCCTCTGCACCTCGGTGAGGCTGTGGGACATGCTGGCTGCCTCTGCCTTTCCTCCTTCCCATTTAGAAATTTATTCTAACCTCACTGAACTGGTTAGGGGCACTTAAGAACCAGTTATGGCTCATTAGATGCTGCACTGGGTTGGTGGGAGCAAAGAAGATACTGAGAGCTGCTTTGGCCAGGTTTAATGGCATTTTGCTCCCCTCTGATGGTACCTGGATTCAAGGGGGCAGCAAGACCCCTGGAAAAGAGCCTAAAAAGGAGCAGCCAGGTCTTTTTCCCTGGTCCACAGCAACTGTGACACCTCCTCTTTGAAGCCCAGCCCAAACCCCAAATGCTGCCCTTAGGCCAGTGGGGTGCAGGCTCTGTGCACCACCTCCCACTCCCCAGCACCCACTTCTCAGGCAAGCAAGGCTTGCTCTGCCCACGCACAGGCACAGGGCAAAGTCCTATAGACATGGAAGTTACTGTAATTACAGCTTGCCTGAACATATGGTTTCAAGGATCTTTCGGTGTGTAAAATGCATGAATATGCATCATAACTAGATGTCACCGCTTAAGTTACATAATCCTGCACAAACATATATTTAAGAAGGACCCAACATCCTCTGTTTTTTAAGGGGCTTTAGCAGTGATTAATTCTCTGAGCTTATTAATCACAACATGTGTTAGTGTTTGATAAATTGCCCAAAAGTTGCATTAGCTAATAAGTATAAGAACAAAACGAAATAGTTTCATCTGTTTTTATAATAAGACAAAGAGCATCATGGGAGCATACACGGTGGTCATGAATAAAAGAGAAACATTCATTTATGATAATTGGTTTCAGCTCCCCGTTTGGCTGGTTCTTGTGACCTAAATGTATCCAGTTGTTTCCTTTCTTTCCCGTTGGTTTTTGGGTCACTCCTAATGGTTTAATTCAACAAAAAATGTCTACCATTTCCTGTAACCTCTGTCTTTTTTCATTCCTCCTTCCAAAATGTTTTTTTTCTGTGCAGCATCTAGAGAAATCTCCCTCTCTCTCTCTCTCTGCTTCCTTCCAAGTGAACAAAGTCAATATTGTTGACAGAGAAAAGGTTTAACTCCAGGCAAAAGGAAAAAAAAAGAGTAATAGTCATTTATTTGTCTCCACTTTTGAGTTCACAAGGGTTTTTTGTTTGATCCTGGCGGTCAAGACTTTGACACGGAACATGCCCCCTCTGACCATGAACAATTTATGGAGGGAGAAAGAGACAAAAATCCTCATTCATGTTTAAGAAAGCAAAGGAAATGGCTGTAGATTAATATTTGTGCATTTGTAGCAAAATTTCTGATAGGTCTGTAACACATTCAACCACCCTGGTTGAGAAACACAAGAGGCGAAACTCAGCCCTGGAGAGTTGAGTTTTGTTACTCTTGGACACCTTTCAAAACATCAGCCCTCATTCTGCTTTTCTTAGGGCAGCTTTTTCTTCCAGCAGCGAGTGAAAAATATTGTATGGCATTTGCAAGAAGGAGGCACGCTCTGGCTGGGGTTACCTTGAAGCACAAGTGGGGAGCGCTTGCCATGGTCCTTCCATTTGCGCTCACGCCTGAAGCTCCCTGAACATCGCGAAGTGGTTTTACATCTCCCATTTGTTCTGCTCAAAGTGACAAGTAATGAATTTTCTAGCACGAGGTCCTGAGTTCAAGCTGGCGGGAGATGCGGCGCAGCACAGCACTGGGATGCCAGAAGGCTGTTAGCACTCAGTAGCGATACCCTAACATGTGCCATCAGGAGTCCCTGTTCCCAGTTATATTCACCACATTAAAACTATTTGGGCTGACATTCTCCTTTGCCAGGTGTCTGCCTCCAGCAGAATTTTCTAGGAAATTACAAGGAGGGTGGGAGAGGGGAAGGCCTGGCAGTTTTCCAACACAAGATTAGAGAAAAGTGCTTAGTTGATGTAAAAACCAATTCTAACAATTATTTTTTGGAGACTCTCTCACGCCTCCATCTTCTGGAAAGGGGACTGGAAATTTGGTGTCACCCTGGGAACAGGGATGTGCCTTTTGCATCCAAATTTGGCAAAGTGAAAAGCCTTTGAAAACATCCCACTGAAGATTTATTAGCCTTTGGGAGAAAAACCTCTGCAGATTCTCTCTGCCTTGATCTCACTCCATTTTCGGGCTTCTGGGACTTGCTTCTGGGGGTTGCTCAGGACTTTCCTTGCTACAACTCCCTTCTTGGCTGCTGGACATGGCTGTGGCTCCAGGCACAAGAAGAGAGAGCCAGAAAGCCATGTCTGTCATCTCAGCCCCTGGACTCCCCCCATAGTCCCTCGCTGCCGAAATCATGCGGAGAGAAAAGCGACAGAACTGCAAAGAGAGAGAATGGGAGTGGACTAGGGAGAAGCCAGGAGCAAAATCTTGGGGGAGAGATTGAACCCGAGGGGCACTTGCTACAACATCAGAGAATTGGGACCAGGAAGAAAAATGAGGCAGGATAGCCTGGCAATACTACATAATAAAAGCATAGATAAAATATATGCACAAGGAAGTGTATGAAAGCCACAGATATGGCTTTAATTCTTATGTTTCAAGGCTTCTGAGTTTCAGCCTTAAATTTCTCATGCGTAACAGTTAGTGTCTGTTATTTCTGGAGCACCCAGATCTCTCCAACAGCCCAGGACACCAAACAGGAAAGCATTTCACTGCTGTATCACCCACCCACTGAAACAGCTGACAGGCTAAAAAGACATGGTGGGAAGACGTAATGAGAGGGCAGAGACAGATGGACTAGAAAATGGCATGATTTTGAGAATGCTGATGGTATGCACAAGGTCTAGTGAACTGCAGTAATGAGTCAAAGTCTGCTCTCAAAACTCTGACACGGCTGTTATCCAGAGACCCCCTGGCTGGAAATCAGTTCCCCACAAAATCATGAGTGTGACATAAATACTCATGTGACTTTAACCGTACGATATCTAGGAAATTTTTAGCGCTTAAGAATCACTGTTCCCTTGCAACCTTAAGCAGCAGAAAATCTAGTTTTCTTTTATTGAAATCCATCCTTGCCCACTGGATGGCACACCTCAGAGGCTGAGGCTTTCAGGAAAGAAATCCAACCTGGAGAAACTCCAGATGAAATCCCAGGCATCACCAACACTTCCTAAACTGGCAGTGTTCATTCCAAGCATACGGTAGAGGCTGGGACTATAAATAGGTTCTAGACATGATAGGACACATTTGGAGAGGATAGTTCTATCTGCGGCCAGTAAATACAGTACTCCGAGCACAAGTTGCTTGATGAGCAGTTGCTGAAGGATGCTTCAGGAAAGACTTCATGCAATATTTGCCTTGTTCCTCAGCATTCATTAAAGACTGGCAACTTGGTCCTGGCTACCCGGACATGCCATCAGGATAGTTTTCCTTCCTTCTACAGGTGCTACCCACAGTGGAGCTCCAAGTCACATCCTGGATCTGGGGTGACAAACCCTCAGCTCCTGGGAATCACAACTCACATGTGCCATCACCAAGGGTCATACAAGGACTCTCCTGCCTGCAAGGAGAGAAAAACCACTACTTCCCTGAAATCCTCTGGTTGCTCCACAACCACAGGCTGGATCCCCCATATCCTCTGCATCATCACCCGGCACAGATACAGCCTCAGAGAAATCAGCTGCAAACTCGAGGTACCTCCCCTACGAGTACAGCAAAGCTTGTGACTGCAGGCAAAATAGCATGTGGAAGGGCCAGAAAACTCCTTTCACGTCAGAAAATTAAAACCCACTATCTAGACAAAAGATCAGGAATTATCTTAAGTTCCAAGCAGTGATAATTGACCAAAGGGAAGGGGAAAAAAAGGAGAAAGGCTTTACTAACAAAGAGGGTGATTCTTTTTGGGCATGCCACACCAATAAGAGGAAACGATAGGATTTCACTGTCACAATGCTGCTAAAGGCTCATGGCAGCAGGTTTTCTTCCTAGTTCTGTACTTTTCTATCATGGAAAATCTATGCCTTCTATCATATACAGTCCTAGTGCAAAAACTTCCAAAAGAGACAGGCTTGTTACTGCACGAGACACCTGCTTTGTGTCTGTTTGCATTCGTAATGACTGAAAACATGATTTAAGGGAACTGCACATCTTCTTAAAATATGTCAGGCATTAAAATGTTATTTCATCCTCTCAACAGCTTCAGAAAACTGTTTTTCTATACTCTTATCAAATCAGGGGAGATGGTGAAGCCAGCTCCTAAAGGATAACCACACAAAAATAACTACAACATGGACTTTCCAACTGAATGGACTGAGCAGCTTTGTGGGAAAAACTAGCACCTTACTGAATACTGAAATTCTCTATGGATAAGCTTTACATTCCAAAAAAACTGCATTATATTACAAGTTCCCAGTAATCTCCGAAGCAATATGCCGTAATCACTTCACATACCTAGTTTCATTTCTAAAAATTTCTGGGCACAAGCCTGCACAAATCTGAGCCACTCCACTCCCCCATCACTTGTAACAACGTTGAGACACCCATGTGAGTCTCTGATCTTCTGTCCTTTGCCTTACACCTCTCCTCACCCTCCTCCACAGTCGTAGCTCAAAGATGTTGGGACATGCTTTGTCACAAACCCAGCTGACAAACGTCAAGCAGGCAGCTCAACCAGTTTTTCATTTGAATTTTCTGATGAATGATCTTGGAAAAACTCTGAAAATTCCACTTCTGTAAAAAAGAGGAGGGTACAGAGAGTAGCAAGATTCACATTTTTCTGTAGTAAAACTCAATATTCTGTGACAATATTTAGCAAAGTCAATATTCAGTAGCTAAACCATTTGGTAGTACAAATGCATTTTTAGTTTCTTATGGAGGCAGCAGATTAATTAATATTGGGGGGTGCCTATAGCAAAGACTGTGGAAATCTTGCAGCGTGCTCTTTGTTTCCAGATCTGCCCAACAATGATATCTGCAGCTACTCCAGAAATACGAAGACATAACTTTAGCAATACACTCTGGTTCAGTCTTCCCCAATTACCTCAATAACACTTTGAGATGATCTGCAATTCTACACAAAAGCAGGCATGACAGACAGTTTTGCACTACGCAGCATCTCTGCTCCCTGTTTTAGATGAGCACTTCTCCCTCTTGAGGAGGACTTTCACACATCTCCCAGCTGTGCAGAGGTCCCACAGAGCTGTTAGTGCCCGGGTTTAGCTGTGAAAAGTGGCTGACTCTGAATCTTATAAAATTATTTCAAATGTTTGAATTAAGCAGCTTCCTTACATCTCCAAATATCCCAAATTAACCGTGCAGCTCTACAAGTACAGGATTTCCATCTTCAGAGATGCTGGTACAAGCCTTTCCACCCATGCTGAATTGACCGTGAAATAAAAACACTTGTTCCTTCCTGAGATACAAAGATTTTAGACTACTGTAAATAAGACATGAGCTGGATCTATATCTGCACAGGGTTCTGCACAGTAACTCATATCTTCAACTTACTTTGCAAACACTAGCAATGAGCGCAATAACAGCTGTGCCATTTTACGGTGTCATTCCACCCAGCCACGTGCTTTTGCCATGGTTCCGTTTCATTATAACCCTGCATATGTTTTCTCCTGTTTTGCTAGCTGTTACACCAAATAAAAAATATCTCTAATACATAAAAAAAACCCAAGCGACTCTTGCATTAAAGTATGAGCACTTTCTACCATATTCCTTTTATTTTCCCCATTTAATGACCTCTCCTCTTCCCTGTACTACCCAGCTCACTGAAGGGTGTGTTAACATGCACAGCATGTCAGCGCATCTACAATGTGTTGGGATTTATGCACGGTTTTGCATATGAGAGTAGGAATTGCTCGCCTTGCGAGCTATGCAGACAACGTGCTTCTCATTATGACAGGGTGAGAGCTGACCTGTCCTATCCCTGGCCACAGGCTGCTCCAGGCACACGTTTCATTCCTTCTGCCAGGGGCTGAGGCTTCTTCCACAGATGCAAAATTGCAATTTGGGATGGTTCACCTGATGTCTCTGAGCCCAGCATCGGGCTGCGGTTGTCAGAATGCTGTGAAGAGGCAGTGGAGAGAAGTTCTGCCAAAAGGCAGAATGACAGGATTTATAAAATATTTAGCAGGAAAGTAAATAGCTCCCAGAAGCAGCGCATGCAGCCACAACTAGATCTGCTCCAGGGGGGCAAGGGAGAAAGGGGTGTCACTGCAAAGCACCTTTATGGAGGTGCCGCTTTGGCAAGATGAGGTCCTGCAGCAAGTTGCTTTCCTGGTGTCACAGCCCCTCACAGATCATTGGGGAAAAAAAATAAACCATTTGTAGAAATGAACACCAAAAACCACACAAAACTTAGAGAAAACTTCACCCTTCCTTAGAGGCATGTGATGGGCTTGTATCGTGGCACGGAGCTGGAGCGCAGGCAGTGCACAGCTTACCTGGGCTGGCACACAGCCTGCGAGGGGCACTGGGCAGTTTTACAGGGACAGCTTCCAGGTCAGGCTCCCACAAGCCTGCAAAGAGCCCAGAGGTGATGCCAGCAGGCACCAGCACCTCTCCATGCTCCCTTCTCTCTCCATCAGCAGTGGAGGTGCGGAGCCCCTGGTGCGAGGACCCGTGTGTAGGACCAAGGGTACCCCCACTTCACACCCAGCACCTGCGTTTCGGGCATGGGGCAGGACTACAGGAGGGACCATTCCCCCGCACCCTGAGCCAGAGTCAGGTGCAGCACTGGCTCAGCCCAGAAACAGGGTCAGAGCAGAGAGTAAAGTGCTGGGCCAGCATCTTCACAAGTTTTGTTTTAAAGGTCTGCAGTTTTTCACACTTCAATCCAGCCAGCCAAGCAGCAGTGCCAAAGGATGGCTGTGCAAACTCCTCTTTCCTGCTGTATGGAGGAGCTGGGATTAGCACAGCAAGGGCTACCAAACTGTCCCTGAGTCCTACAGGTGAAGGGCAAAAGACAGAAGTGACATCCCAGAAATGATGTTTTTGCCATCCTAGTAACCTCCAGACAGACTTAAAACCATAGTCTAAAGACTAATGATAAAGCAAAAGCCTCTGCCAAAAATATAGGCAGGACGTTCCTGCCAGAATATATGTTAAAGAAAGACACACAGTTATTTTTTAGAGTTGCTGGCACAGTGCTCTCAGGAAACCTTTCCCTTTAAACACTAAAATTAAACAAACACATGAAACGCAGGGAGAAATGTAATTACTTTATAGCTTGACTTTGGTCTATTGCCTCGGGTATCCAGTTCCTTTTCTTACTGATGTGGAAACTCAAATTCCCCCCTAACAGTGTCATTAATTCCTTGGCCTGGGGAGCCCGGCTTTCTTCCTGCATTTTGCATCAGAAAATCCCAGCTGCCCGCACCTTGCTTGGAAAAGGGCTCTGCAGGTGACAGTGGAGCTTCTGCCCTGCTCCCAGCACAGCAAGGGGGCAGGAGGGCTCCCCTATGCCCAGGGAAAGGGGGCAATTAAAACAATTGGGATGACAAAAAAGCAATTAAAGACCCAGGCAAAGATCTAGCTCCTCTGACCTCTAGCCTTCCCAAAACTCCCTTCACCTGCCAAAAAAAAAAAGACAGGGGGTGTCTATTTCTGCTTGCCTTTTTCCTAAGAAAAACACCTTCCCTTCTCCCTCCTCATTCCCCCTGCGGCTCTTCCCCCTGCACACAGTTGGGACTGACTAAGGTTGGTGTTATATGAATACCCAGTCCTAAAATGCACCTGGGACACCGTCCAAAGGCTGCCAGAGGCTGTCAAGAAACTCCCACTGACATGGGTGGACATGGGTGTCCCCCACGGACCACCCGCCCGAGGATTGAAAGCAGCTTTAGTGCTGCTTGGAGTAGCACAGGGAGCCCCATGGGAGGAGAAGCATCTCGTCTGGGCTTACCTTCCTGCGTTCTGGGCTGCTGATGAAATCCTCACCGTCCCCTGCCAGCCCAACCAAGTGGCCACCCTAGCTCCTTCCCTGCGCCTGGGCGGCTGCTCCAGAAAAAGGTTTTTTGGGCACCGTGCGGATCCTCCCAGCTCTTTTCAGAGAGAAATCTTTAGAGGTCTGTCCTGGAAGCAGACCGGTAGCAGCCTCCCTTTTGCAAGCTGTCATGTAATTTAGGAGGAACTCTGTGAGAACAGATTCTGCGGGTAT
The DNA here is from genome assembly GCF_000699245.1 of Pterocles gutturalis. Taxonomy (NCBI): domain Eukaryota; kingdom Metazoa; phylum Chordata; class Aves; order Pterocliformes; family Pteroclidae; genus Pterocles; species Pterocles gutturalis. The sequence continues at coordinate 55,318 of NW_010147183.1, read as the reverse complement.
ATATACCCCGGTGACACACACACACACAGAATGTGCCTGGCATCTGAAGCAGCCGACGCTGGATTTATCCCTTCCCTTTTTGCCAGTGACTGACATAAGTGCCGGGAACTCTTGGTGGAAAACTGCTTATGAACTTTGGGCCTGATCCAAACCCCACTAAAGACAAAGGAAAGGCTTGCGATTGCCTGGGAGCTGGCTTCGGATCAGTCCCATTATCTCTGCTTGGAGAGCACTGTACAAAGACGGCTGGGGCATGGTCAGCCTGTGCCCGGAGGCCCATCCCATCAGAGGAACAGAGAAGCAGACAGGCACATCTGAGCCTTCCTCAAAATGTCCAGAGCCCTCCTGGGAGGGGGAAAGCCTCAGGAACTGCTTGTGATCACATCCTTCAGCCCTCTCTCTTGGGTGGAGATGCCCTGCTCGGGAGCCAACGTCCAGATTACTCTGGTCGAGGTTGGTATCAGCCATACGAAACCTTCAGAGCCAGACCTACATCCAAGATTTCAGTTGTGCAAATCACCCACCTCACAGGCTGAGTCTGTTTTTATCTGTAAAACACCATCGGCTTGGGGCCCGCAACACTGAGCACACCCCTGCCATCGGCTTGGGCACTGCAACACTGAGCACACCCGTGTGTCCCCAAGGACACAGGGGTCCCCATAAGCTCTTTATATCCCAGAAGAGACGAAAAGAGTTACATTCACAGACTCCCTCCCACCTAAAATACACAAAACCATTTGTTTTGTCGACAATTAAGCAGCAATTTGCATTCTTCCTGAGTAAGAGGCAGCCTGCAGAACTGAAAAATGGTTTGACACTCATTCATTCCACTTCTCCTGGCAACACTACCTTTCTCCTCATTTACAAAAAAAAAAAAAAAAAAAAAGATTAAAAAATAAATTAAGTCATCCTTTTCTATTTTAAGGCATTTGTTGTAACTATACAAGGCTTTTTTCCCATGGGGAGGATAAATGAGAACCATGAATCACACCAAACTTACCTAAGCAAAGTGCAAAACAATTCTCTGTCCTGGGATTACAGAGTTGCAGACTCCTGACCCTTCCTTTGTAGACTTTAGGATACACAACATTTGTAGCAATAAACCTATTTCCATCAGAGATAAGAGGTTTTTTTAACAGATACCCTTCTACTTGTGACAACCCTTAGTGTGGGTACAGTCATGCTACAACATGACAACTCTTCTTAGGAAACTGGCAAAAAGCTTCCTTGTACCCCAAGTTTAGAAACACATTTGAATTCCTGCATTTGCACAGACTATCGTGTGTCAAGTCAATGACAACAAGCAGCAGCACGTGTGTCCTTCAAATGAGATGAGCATGATTCAAAATACCTTACTCTCAGCTCTCTTCGCTGAGGTTGAAGCTGCGGTCTGGCTTGCGTCTGAGATGGGCTCAGACCCTGCATGCAATTACCTGGGCTCAGCGGTGGGTGGGAAGGTGTGACAATGCACTGACTTGCCCCATAGCTCACCCCAAACAGTGCTAGCCTAAGAAAGGCTGTCACAGCTTCGGCGATGCTCACATACCCCGAAGGGAGTAACTCTGGGGAGCAGATCATCCCCTCCAAGTTTCAAAGCCTGTTGACATTTTTGTGATGCCAAACCTTGAAAATTGCAGCTGGTGTTGAGGGTCAGGCACCCCTGAGCTTGAAACACACCACATTAAGTTACTTTTCAATCCTGGCCTGAACTACAACTTTGTAAAAGCATAAGTCTCTAGGATTTCCCACCCCTCGTCCAAAAAAGCAGAGAAGAGAAAGTGAGGATTTAAAGGGAAATAAGTTAAACCTCATAGCATGCAAAATGAATTCCCTAAGCAGAAGGTCTTGCCACATCCTCAGTATGGTGTCACGGCTTGAAAACATGCCTTGTTTTCTAAGCTCATTTATTTGCTCGGAAAACTCAGCAAATAAAGTATGTCTTAAAGAAATCCCTAGAAAGGCATCTGCAAACAGTTGCACTGAAACTTCAATTGCTGCTGAACGTAATTCACGGCAGAGCGAAACCCCGGAATCTCTGTGAGTGTGGGGCACAAATAGCTCAAGGAGGTGTTTGGTACGAAGGAAATGGTGATGCTTCTTCCATTTCCCATGAATATCATATGCACAGCTCCAGCCATATGTTGTGTTGAATCTGCCACATTCTTCAGTGGTGGGCACAGATGTGGACAGATCTGACAGATCAGGGTCTTAGGGTCACACAGGAGTAAATTGGGGGCAGATGATTTGAGAGTTACAGCTTATTTTTAGAAAAAAAAAAAAAGGAAAAAAAGATTGCTAAGAATCATTTCTACCATGTGTCTGAACAAGAAAAGCATTTATCTCACTAAAAACAAAGAGTTTCTCTCAAATAAAGAGTTTGTTTTAAGAGGCTAACAAAGATTTTTCTGTGCGCTCTATAGATCACAGGTGCTGCAGAAAGGCACGTACTTTGCCATGTATTTCTGTGCTTCATTAATGGGTATTATTTCCAAGCAGTCTCCAGCAATGCTGCATCTTTGCAGGCACAGAAGCAACGCCTTTGACAAAAAAAGCAAAGTTTCATCCCATTTGCCTGATTTAAGCTATTCTCTGGTAGTTCCTCTGGTTAGAGCTGTTTTGCTCACATGTGCACTGTGGGTGATAAAAGACATCGAGGAATGGA
>NW_010147183.1:46331-52645 GCF_000699245.1 Pterocles gutturalis | reverse complement strand
CTTTCCCAAAAATATAATCACTACTAAAAGATGGGAAAAAAACCAAGGAAAAAGAAAATCAATGCTAATTCAAACCCTGTAGACCACCAAAATACAACAAAAATGTAGCAGACACTTCTGCGTGTCTATTATTTATGCTTCTAGGAGCATATTACACACACACGCGGTCTCTGCCTCCTGCTGTACAAAGTTTAAGAGCAGAGCGAGGATGAAGTGTCACATCACTTCATTAGTCCCACAGACTGCACTGCTGAACGTTTACTCGCACACTGTGAGGTTCTGCAAAACTATGGCAGAATTCAAACCCAAACGGCATTTGCCAAAGAATCACAAGGGGAGTTTCACAACACTGCCTGCCACAGCACAGAGACCTCCCTTTCCAAGAAGGAAAACAGCAGAAAACCCTGGACCAAACAGGATGGCAAGGACAAGGTGCTGATGGCAGGACTGTCCCAGCCAACCCGATCACCCGAGTCTTTGCACTATGGTCATGCTCGGTCATTTGTAGTGGATTTTTCCAGGCTGTCAGCTCAAATTACTGATGGCCAGACTGGGACAATTTTATTTGCATCAAGTAGAAGCTTACCCTGGAATGTGCTTTGAGTACAAGCATCCCAACCCAGGCCCCATACGTGTTGGAAATTTCTGAGAACCATGTCACCCCTTTGAGGGAGCGGGGTGAAGCTGAAAGCATGGCTGGAGCTTTTCCATTTCCTCTTATGAGTCATTGACAAGATGTAGGTGCGATCAGTCATTTTTTTCCCCTATGTTATTCCTTTCTGTTTGGCTGAGGGTAAAAGGCCTGAGCTGACACAGTCTAAACTCTACCGATGTCCCTGTGCCTCAAGGGTTTTCACTGGTTGCTTCTGGGCCTTCAGAGGGATCACAGCAATGAGCAGAAGGATTCAGATGGGATTTAAGCTGTGTGATGCTGGGCCACAACTGTATGAAGTGTAGCTTGGGGATTAACTTGGAATATGGATCAGAAAGCCTGGCTTGTCAGGTGAACATGGACACTTCAGCCCAGCCACCCGAGACTGGGCAGAGATCAAGTCACTTAAATCTTTTTGCCAGTTGTTTGAGATCCACAGCGCTGAGAAGGCTGTCAGGGAGGTGGAGGGGATGGCATTTTGCTGCTCCCATGGTTTGGGGGTCTCCTTGAGCTCGTCAGAGCTGCGTTTTGCTCTAGTACCTAGCACGAAGCACGGCAGCCTGGCCAGGACTGCTGGGAGAGCCAGGCAGAAGATGGGATGCTACAGGAGCTGCACTCACTTCAAACTAGCTTGTATTTTCTGTGGGATTTGTTTTCAGCTGTGTCAGCTCACTGACCTGGATAAGGACAGAAGTTTCCATACAGAAAGCAGGGGACTGGAGCAGATATCCAAGGTGAGGTAAACATATGACCACCACTTCCAGAGGAAATAAGAGTTTCTACCAGATTGATCCAGCTGCTTAATTTGGATTTGTCCCTGTAACTTGGTGATACAGAGCAATTCCCGTTAGGCAAACGGACAATGAGGGGCTGGACATTTCCCTCTTGGAGAGACCTGTACCCCATGGAGGACAAGCAGACACTGGACACTTGTGGGTCAGAGCCATACCATGAGCTAACGGCAGCATTCTGTGCAGCGATGAGCAACGTGGGGGCTGCAAAGACATGCCAGGCTGACGCAGCCCTGGGAACAGACCTAGCAAGCTGGAAGTCCATGAATTCCTACCGTCCTCTGCAGAGCAGAGCTGCTTTCCAGGAACCAAAAGTTAAACCTGAGTTAAGATTTGGGGGGAAGGTTGTTCTTTGTTGGTGGTTTTTTCCCTGACCACTGGTTTCAATCACTTCTGTCTTAGCCGTTGTTTTGCAGCACATGGAATAACAAAAGTTCTCCTAGAAACTCCTGCACCAATGATTTTTTTTTTTCCTCCACTGGAAAAACAGACTACCAGCCTTAAAATGCATCCCCTGCTGGCAGGAGAAGAGAGGCAGCATTTTACACACCCCCACCTCCCCCCCCATGTGCTTGTACCTTCTCACTTCTGTATATGTGCAAACAGCACCACAAAAATAAAGGGGTTTGCAAGATTAGTCTATCCTTTTGAGCTCAGGCAAACAGCACTTGGCAGATATTTGCCTAATCTGCTTTCAGAGCCCTCCTAGACTGGAGACTCCAGGCAATACAAGCCACAGCTTCATTCATCTTCACAACAGAAACCTTTTCTCACTTGTGTCTCCCCACTAAGGATCCAAGCTCCTCGTCCTCTCTGCTGTGCAGCCAAGCTGCAAAGAGCAAGCTTTACTTGCCCAGCAGGGTAACCTGGTACCTATATACTGAGTGTTATCACTATTTTCCTTTCTGTATGGTAAGAGAGGAATAAAAAAACAGAAGGGAAAGTGGAGAAGAGAAATTACAGAAGAACACAGGTCACATTTATGGGTGACACCCAACTGCTTTCCTACTACAGATGACACCCTACAAAGGCAGTACAGGCACTGTTAAGAGCTAAGGGTGGAAGAAGGGGTAGTTCAGCTCCCACCTCTGCCATATAAGCTCCCTTGCAGGTCATAAAAATAAGTGTCCATACTTCAGTATGTCTCAGTTTGGGTCAATCTACTGCTTAAAAAAAAAAAATCTGCTTCACAAGGTTGTTCAAAGCTTACATGAACATTTGCAAAGCGCTAGCAGAAATGGGGTGAAGGGAGTTTTCAGAGAGACAAAGCATTATCGTCATAAAGTGTAATCTTGGTGGTTTTTATGGGCAAGCATCAGCTTCCAGCAGTAATCTTTAAAGCAACATCCATTATCCAGAAAATCGGCTTTCAGCTAATGGTCTGTTACAAGTCACACTTGGTAAAACTCCATGCTTATTTTCTTCCTTTTTTTTCTAAAAGCACTTGGAAATCCTGCAACAGCTGCCTGAGGGGAACAACAGAGCCCAGCTGGCCAACAGCACGTAGCAGCATGGAGAGACGAGGAGGAGCATGTGTCCAACCCACATCAGGCAAACCTCCAACCTGGGCACTACAAATTACTTGAAATGTCTCCATGGGGCAGAGAACTGCCCCAGTCAAATCTCAGCCAGCCTGTGGGGCTAGTCTGGGGCCAAGACACTCTGTGTTAGGGCTCTGGCTGGAGATGAGGGTCTGTCTCAGACACCTCCTTATGAAGAAATTTGGGCAGGAAAAGGCAGAAGGGTGTGGCATTCTCCTAAATGGACTTCTTTCAGTCAAGACTCCCTGAAGAACTTCGTGTTAAGCAGAAGAGCCTAAGCCAATGTGCCCAGAGGTGGGGATGAAACCCCACTTAGCCAGTCTGAGCCCCTCAATATCCTCAATGCATTTCCTGCTCTTCTTTACAGAAATCGTGCTCTACCAGGTGAGGAAGTCTGTGGGGATCCCAAAAAGATCTAATGGGAGCAGAAAGCACAAAATCTCCCGTCATCCTCGGTCATTCAGCACCCACCTCCCTCCCTGCTGCTGTTTAGCAGCCCCTCTCCCACTCTCATTGGGAAATGCTTCACTCCACAGGGTCTTTGCTCTGGGGAAACCCGCCTCTCAAGACAAAGATGCCTGTGCTGTGTGAACCACCAAAAGTTGACAAGGGACCACAAGCAATGGCTACCCCTGTGGAGGAAGCACCAACTCATAAGTCAGATAGTGGTCAGGGAACAGAAATACTTCCTGGAGTATGTCCTAGAGTTTCAGTCCTTCTAGAAGAATGAAAAGTTACTGCTCACTGACACCAGTGCGTAGTGCCAAGAAAGGACAGATTGCAACTGAAGCTCAGAAGATAAAGGAAGAAAGGGAGAGCAAAGATGACTATTATTATTTTAATAATTTTGAGGTTGTTCCTAGTGGTCTCGCTACTCTCTTCACACCATGCCATGCTCGACCTTCTGGAGCCAGAGAACGCTGCTGCCACCATGAGCACCCTCACCCCATCACAAGCACCCTCCTCGCAGGGAAGCATCCAGTGAGCAGAGGTGTCAGATCCAAATCTGATGAGTAGGTACAACTGCCTTTCACCATCCTGGAGCTATGCCAGCAAAAGAGAAAGGGCTGGCAGGAGGGGCAGCACCAGGCTGGGGAGCCCAGAGAGCTCAGCTGGCAGTGGTGGAGGAGATGGCCATGGTCCTGCCAGGCTCTGCCATAATCCAGGGCTGTTCGCTGCCCTGGGGAACTGACTGACTGAAGAAACTGGTTAACTTGTTACAGGGTAGAGACAGTCCTGCTTTTTTGGTATTAATGGCTTCAGAACATCATTTCAGAGCCAGCACTGCATGGCTCAAAGAGCACCATCCACAATGGAAAAGCAGGAACCTCCCTGCCATGGCCACATGGGTCTGGGACTCAGTTGAGGAACATTTCTTCTCTCTTGGTGAAAATAGGGATAAAATGGAAAAAGGGGGAAGAGTTTGCCTGAAAACAAAATTGCCCTTCATTTTAATATTTTTGTCATTTTATGCCATACTTCCAAAGATGTTATGTTTCTAGAAACCAGCCATTTCAAGGTTTTGGTTGCCAAAAGCACTGGAAGCAAAAGGTATTCTTTCAGCTCTTTAAAATCAAAACCTCATGGGGAAAAGTGAAAATTTTCACTGCAAAATTTTTTCCATTAGTTACTTTCCTAGAAAATAACTTTCTACTGGGGAAGTGATAAAAATGAAAAACAATCCTTGTGCAGTCACTCATCCAATCTTTTCATGGATCTGCTGGAAACATAACAGAAATTAAGATCTCACTCATACCATGAGGAGTCTCTCAATTTTTCTGAAAGTTTATGGCATCACAGCAGGGCCAGCTTTGTTTTTAAACACAGAGCAGCTAAATCCTGGGTCTGAAGCTAGCTGATAGACAATCTCAGAGGAAAAAACACCATTTTGTAAAGTTCTATTTTGCTTCCTCCCTCCAAGCTTGGATTTAATGATTTATTTGTGACACGAAGGAGTGAAGTGCTTTCACTTATTCTAATGATGAGCAAAGTCCTGGCTGCAGAGTGAAGGTAACGTGGTTTCTTCACAGCTCTCCTAGGGATTTCTTGGGTAGATGGGAAGAAGTTTCACCCCATAATCCTGGGTTCTCTGCAGCAATGTCAGGGTGAAGACACCCATCCAGCTGCCATGGGGAAATCCATACTCAATGTCAGGGTAGATCTGAAGGTCAAAAATGAAAAGCGTATTCCAGTTTGTATCCAATTTCCAGCTGCAGCATCCCTGGGCCCTAATCTCCAAACCCACTGCCTCATAAAATTTGCAAGCAGACTATGAACAAACGGGGAGCTGCAACAAGACCTCCTAAAAGCAGAATAATCCCAGCCCCCAGTTGCAATGTATTCTAGTGGCTGCTGGTGGACACTGGAAAAACAAAACAGAGGGGAGAGACCCAAGACATTTACAACTTTTATCTGGATGAAGTAAGCCCAGCTGCTTCATGCAAAGCCTCTAAGCCTCAGGCACTCGATCCAGGATCCTACTGTCTGTTTTGCCCCAGGACCAAGGAGGGGAGAGTAAAACAGCCAGTGGTTTCAACAAAAGGAGTGACCAAGCAGACCCTCTTCTGGAGGAGGGACACACAAGGGGAAATATAATTCAGTTGTACAAAATCCTGGGACTGGGCAAGCAGCAGTTGTCCATGATCTCTTCCAACACCAGAACTGGGATTACTGGAGTAGGAGCATCAAACAAAATTAGCTGGTGGCATGTTCAAAGCAAATGCAAGCGAATAAATTGGGTGTTTCAAATGCAACCTGGAGTTAAGCTGTGGGACTCTGTCACAGGATGTATAATTTACAGATGATACAGGTTTAAAGGGAGAACCACATAAATTCAAGAAAAAAAAAGACAAACACTGAGGGTCATTAAAGGAGATCAAGGGTCATTTAAAAAGATTAAACCACCTCTAGTTCAGGAAGTCCTCAGAGAGTACTTGGAGGATGGAGAGTATTTGCAAATATCGTACATGCTTGCATGGCACCTCTCCTCTTCTGTTCGTACCCACTCGCAGCCTCAGTCAGAGAGAAGATCCTGGATTAGATGGACTTTCAGGGTGGCCACTTCTACTTTCCGACATCAAAATCCTGAAATGCTCCAAGGGAGCTTCAGCTGCCCTCACGTCTGGAGACCCTCCCACCACTTCCACAGAAGCTGCCCGGCTCCAGACAAAGTGCAATGGGAGCTGATGTGTTGAAGACGTCCAGCTGCCGTGACCTGCTTCTCTGGCAGACATGGACCTGCACAGTGCCAGACACCGGTTTCCTGACTGACAGCTTCACACAAACAACAAGCTGTTTAAAATGAACCAAACCAACTATTGAACTTTCCCT
>NW_010147183.1:19864-46317 GCF_000699245.1 Pterocles gutturalis | reverse complement strand
TTTTTTTTTTTTTTTTTTTTTCCTAGGCGGGGAAAGGGCAGCAAGAAAACAGCCCTGGGTGTGGAGAAGACACCCAGCCCATAGAAGCACTCTGTGCTAGAAAACTCCACATGGACACACATCCCTGCCTTTCCAGGGTCCTTTCGCATCCTAGACTTCACTGTGAAACCATGCAGGACCACACCAGGGACCATGAGGATTAAGGTTTTCACTGCTTTTGTGTGTATGGGTTGGAGGGAGAAGCAGCTGAGATTAAAGCTTTGACTTGTTTCCAGTTTAAGGTTTCCAACTGGAGTTACAAACCGGGATTAGCAGCCTTAGCACACAGGAGATCACTACAATCCTCCAGAAACATCTCAGCTTCCTTTTTTAGCTACAGATTATTATCCCATTGCTACTCTGTTCCAGGTCACAGTGCTTTCCTCAAGATTCAATTCCCCAAGCCCCATGAAAGACTTCCTAGCACTCCTAAATTCAGTTCTAATCTGACTATCTCGCACTTTGCCCAGCACACGAAGACAGAAGCAGCATCCTATACACAACACAGCTTCCAACAGGGCTCGGCCGTGGAAGACGTATAAAACGGTATTAGCAACAACTTGGTAGGAAGGAGCTACGTTGGTGTCATTTAACACAATGAAAAGTGTAATTGGTTACAGCTGACAAACACAGAATTGCATTAAACAGAACGTGGGATGCTGGGCCATGGTTTACATCAAATTGTCAATCTCAATATGGCAGTACCCTAAAAAAAGATGCTTTTTCTGTAAACCCTCAGGAAACATAGCAAATCATGGCAACATGTTTATAGTCCTCAAATGCCACACAAGGAACTTGATATCTATCTTTTATGGTGGGATATACTGGAGGGCGTTTCAGCGCGTCCATACTCATTTTCCAAATACGTCGCACAGCTTCATTAAGCCTTCCTGAATCTCTCAGAGATCGACTTTTAGATGAAGCTGTGGAGTGGACAATCCTCAAGGCCAAAGTCACTCAATAAAAGCGAGATCACTTGCCTTATCTCCGTGTTGTTTTCTCTCCTCAAGCCCGGCAATTAAGGCTGGAAATGGCAACAATGCCATGCAGATCTTTACAGCCTGCCCCTGAACTTCGCCTTCCGCTGCTGCCATATAAACTGATGGCTGCTCTTGGACTTTGGCACCAACTTGACACCAGCAACTGCAGTGAAAGGCGATATTATTTATGTCCAAACAAAAGGTTGTTTCTGTGCTTACTATGGCTGGAATTCAAGTTATTCCAGGATAGTTTGAGGTTCCTGCACCTATTTACACAGCAGGTTCTTTGGGGACGGGGTAGGTTTGCATGGTGCCTGGCACAGCCCAGTCCTGTTGCCAACTGCCACCTCCACTGCCCGCAGCCCCCGAAGGCAGGAGGACAGGGGGAGAAGACCCCTGACTCAGGTTAAATGGAGGAGGCACCATTAAAAGGGATTTTTGTTTGGCAATATTCACCAGGTCTTGCTGCACTTACAGCAGACCCTGCCATGTTAGGAAGTTTCATGTGTGGCAGAACTTATGAAGTCTGGCATCCTGGGAGGTTCATGGGCTAGATTCTCCGGTGTCTAGTACTCAGGTTCAGCACAAGCTGAAGATCTTCCAGGGGAAGCTGCCAGAGTCTCTCTCCTTCACCTAATTTCTTGAATCTGGTGAGAAGTTAGTCTTTTTAAGACCTCCAGCTCTGTGCCAGTTTTTCCATCAAATCCAGCAGGTCAGTGGAAATAAGGACAAATGGGCAGGCTGCATACTTGCATAAGGAAAACAAACTAAAAATTCACACAGTTTAATGTTCAACTTCAGAAGAAGAGAATCACTTACAGCAGGAAAAACATTTTAAAAACTCAAACAAGCTGTTTAAAATGATGATCCTAATTACCTACTCTGTAGATGACCTACTATGATATCAGCATATCTTCAAGGTTTCAAGATAAGGAACTACAACACAAGGTAGATCTTTACAGCAGGATGACAGCACCCTGATTTCATTCGAAGTCCTGGTTTACTACCATGAGCACTCAAACAGCTTTGCAGAAAAAAGTTTTAAGCTAACTTTATTAAAGAACAAACAAGCAGAAAAGTCAACAAAACTGTTCTCTAAGTTTTAAATACCAGAAGGGAAGGAAGCTTTATTACTTTATGCTACTACATTACACAGATACAACAACAGCTGTCAACAATAATATTATCTGTATTACAGCAGAGATCCCAACTGAGACTAAGGTCTCATTGTGCTGGACACTTGTAAAAAAACAAGAAACACACTGTAAAAAAATCACCTCCTAAAGAAACTCAAGACTAAACAAGCAAGAGGGAAAGAAGGAGGGGAAAATGAAGTGATTCTTGGTTTTACAGATGGGAAACTGAGGAACGCAAAGGATAAGTGACTTGTCAGAGGCTGCAATAAGGACTCTGTGGCAGAGCCATAACTGAGCCCAGATTTTCCAAATCCAACTCCAATACCTTCCAAATCCAGTAGCAGACTTGCCTTTAAATCAGCCCTAATAAGTGAGTTGGATCTCACTTGTAATCTAACTGGAGAAATCAGAAGTGGATACAATTTTTTGTTTTTAAGAGCACTCTTATTTAGTCCACACCACATTTTGCTCAGGACTGTAAATCCTTCATAAAATGGGTCCTTTGTGTCTAATTTTCTCCACTTAACCTGGAGGCTGTGTTTTTCGGTGCCGTGCCAGACACAAACTTGTTCCAGCGACTGGGCACTCCCCTTCTTCCTAATGCTGCTTTACATGCTCCAGACTGACAAACCTGCTCCCCTCCTGTTCCCTCCATGGCATCTGCAGGAGATATGGGAACATTTAATACAACTCGCACACTCTCGGCGCACTGCTGTGACGGGAAGGTCCTGAACAAATGCCACAGCCCTGTAACGCAACATGTTGGATGAACGCTTAAACTTATGTGGTTAACAAGAGTCAACATGATAATTCAGTGTTAGTCAGAATTACCACGGTTGGATTACCCGTTTTTCAGCTTCTCCTGTTCTAAGCCATTTTAGTGGCCTTGATTCATAAAAGACACAGATCTCCACATTTCATATTGCCCCTTCATGTAAATACTGTCAGTGCAAATAAAGAAATTACTGTCAAACCATCTGAAAATGATCAACACGCTTCACTGTGAAGTAAGCAAAGTCCGTAACAAGATAGTAATTTGCACCTTTTTTTTTTAATTTGAGGAAAAATTCACTTCCTTCGGTGCATAAGTTAACATGGAACATATTATTTAATCGTAATGCAAATCACACCAGCAGGAAATGTCGTAAAGAAAAAAGTAATCTTCTGAAGGAAAAATAAATTATCGACCACGTTAAGAAGGAAAGAAACATTCTCGAATAATTTCTTTCTTTGTTGGTATTGGCTGGCAGCATAATCCTTCCAAGTAAATTGTAATTTCCAAATTAGATTATACATTATGTCATATTAGTTTTATATTAGAAAAACAAACTGACTGAAAGGAAAAATGCCAAAGTCGACTTGCCTGGTAATGTAAAATTTTTGTGTTTCTACTGTGAAATGCTTAATGTTTCTTTCTTTTTTTTTCTAACAGTTTTACAGCAAACATAAAACCTAAATTAAGGCAAGATATTTACTTTACCTGACCAAGCCCTGTTTGAAACATAAATAGGAAAAGAAAACCTGGGCATTTTCAGGACACCACATAACCATAGCAACAGCTATCTGTGTATAAATACAGATACTGACATGGAAATTTTTATGAGTTATGCATCAATCAAATAACTTACATACAGAAAAAAAAACCTGCACAGGTCAGGTGACCTAAAGTCAGGAAATACCAGAAATGAGAATGTCTGTATAACTTTTGCACAGCTCTTTGGCTGTCTGTTATGCAAGACTTTAAATACACCACCCTCTATTTGTTTTTTTCACACAACCCCCTGCTTTGGTCACTAACCAGGTGGATGGTGTTTGCTAGGTACAGTATTGCTCAGTGTGTCTTTATAATCTTCTAGAACTGATCCTTGGCCCAAGCCTCCTTTGCAACGTACTTCCCAAACCCTGCATCCAAGAGGGTCTTCCAGTCTGCTTTTCACACGCTTGGCTTCCACTCCAGAAAACCTTAAGATATCATTAAGTGGAGATAATGCTTTAGCTTCAACACATGTCAAAAGAGGTGCAGAAGTATGGGGTGACCGAGACCATACAGCATCAGCGAAGAAAGCAAGGTAGGCACAGGGCCGCAGGGAAGATGAGATTGCAGATGTCTCAGCACACATGAATTCTGAAAGCAACGAGTTGCAGAATGTTTTGAAGACAACCACCCAGGTGTAAACATGGAAATACCGTAATTTCTTCATCACCTGCTAAACTGTCCCAAGAGCAAAAGTATGTTACTCTCACTACAATTTTCCAGTAAGTTTAGACAGTTAAAAGCAAACTGTAAAAACAGCCAATTAACCCTGGGGGCTGCAGGAACCAAAAGCTCACAAGTCTCCTTCATGGCTACAGACTCATGGGAAAATTGACCACCTAAACTGATTACCTTTCACCTCCTTGCCTGTGCTCCTTTCCTCTTTCTGCACAAGGCTGGCTGACTCTTTTCTCACTTCCCTCTCAGCCTGGTGTGGGGGTACCAACACCCAGGGGAGACCCTCTGGTCTCTAGTCCCTAAGTCCAAAGGTAGAATAACTGCAGAAAAGGTCCATATTGGACATTGGGTGAGGAAGATGTTCATACTCCCCCTTTGGAACTGATTTTCAGAAATAGAGGCACACAGGGCAAAAAGCAGTCCTTATTTATCAAATTTCTACTTAGCTTACGCAAACTTTGATTTTACTTTTTTTTTCCTTTTCAGTAGCTTTTTCCTGGGCAAATCGACGTGGTTTCTTGCAGATACAGCAAAATCCTTCCCACCTTCTCAAAAGCATGTAATGGTTTGGGTGCTTCCTAGGGAACAGCACTTTCCCTTTTTTCTCAAAATAATTGTATCATTTGGGTGAGATTTTCTTGGGGGACAATTCTTATCTACATGGAAAGCTTCAGGCTGAAAAGAGTAAGTTTAGGAAAGTTGGAGGCCATCAAAGCAAGGCTCCTATTGGGGAGATTTCTGGCAACTCTTTCATGGGCATAAGTTCCTGAGTAAGTTTTAGCACGTGCTTTCTTGCATGCGTACGCGTGAACACTGCACTGAAAACTGTTACTGCTAATTACAGAATTCTGGAGTTAAAGGAAAGAAAAAGAAAATAAACTTATTTTTTTTTCCTTTTTTGTAATGGCAATCCTCTATTCTCTTATGGCATTTCCAAGTTCAGAACAGCTGATGAGTACAAAATGCTTTGTTTTTAATAAAAGAAGCTGAAAGATAGAGAATAAAAAGTGCATCTTTATACATAGAAGGGGAAATAACCTGTAATGAGGAAGGAGATGTAGGAAAGGAAGAGAGATCTGTGCATCCCAATCCAGCAGACAGACAGCACTTATGGACCCTAAAAGCAATTTATTTGAAACAGTATATATTCAGCAACCTTTGCTGCTAGACTTTTCCCAAATAACAAGACCACCAAAAACTGACATAACCCTCCATGTGCCCAAAGGAATGTCTGGACATGGAATCATCTAAGACAATTTTTTTTTTTTTTAAAAGAGTACTAGAAAAAAATTGAGCCTCTAAAGACCATTTTGAACTCAAGTCTGAAATGAACCAAAACAGAGGTTTAAATGCAAGTTCCCACTTCATCCCAGCTACAATCTCACTACTCCCATAATACAATATTATGAAATACAACAGGGTGGTTTTAACTCTAATATATTTTTATATCATCACAGCTACAGAAACATTAGCATTATAAAACAGACAGATACACAGACATGTCTATCTCACTTCCTGCAAAGGTTGCACTTACAAGCTTTTTAAAAGGAGCCAAGAGATTTTTAATAGATGTAGTAATGTGGTGGTGAACATGAGCACTGTGAGGTACAAACCATTACAAAGCCCTTAGTAAAAGCGAGCTCTAAGCTGTGATTTTAAATGACTTGCTGCTTACAGAACAATTTTTAATCTTTTTAAAAACATCTATTAATCATCTGCTAATACTTAGGAAACTTTTCTAAGTGGATTTTTCACGGGAACCAACACACACGTGTAAACATGGGATTTTGTGAAACTATCGTAAAGCAAGCAAGGAGCCAAGCTTCATGCTATGTACTTGATCACATTTGATCATAGGTGTCATGGTGGACCTACTTGAATAGCTTATGTCCAGTTTGGTTTTATTGTGCTAAACTATAATAATTTATTCAATCCTGGTCATCCTGCCTAATCCATTATATACATTGTTTGCATTTAGATGGCTAGAAATGGTTTACTAAGTCATAATTATGTCATATTTCATGAAGGGCCAGAGATATTACTTTCTTCTAAACCTCATCACCATAACGTACAGACATGACAAGAAAGTTTAAGTCATTTGGTGTGGGTCTGATCTTCCCTACCTTCACCTGTCCCAATCTTGCACAGCCAGCCTAAATTTCTCACCTGGACCAACAGAGGGGGGCTTCACGGAACAAGGAAAAGTAATGTTGGCTTTGCATTTACTCTTTTCCATCACACCTTAAAAGAAAGGCAACTGATGAGCACACAAGCCTGAAAGATGCTTTATTTCTTGACTCCTCACTCCACTATCCCATGGGACTTCCTCTCCCAGATATCATCAGGTCCAAGAGTCCCACTGGAAACGAAAGAGGAGGATATTCGGATGGTAGTGATAAGAAACTCCTCCCTGATGTAGCAAAGGCACAAAACAGAAGAGGTGTAGTCGTTCAGTCCTCTATAAAGTAATACCTAGTTTATGTGAGCAAGAAATTTATTTCTCTGACATCTTGATACAAAATTATCCACAATGGATTTTTGAACTTTACCTCTATTGTTGGTCTCAGCCAAAGAAAGGACTAAATGGGTCATGACCTGATATGGTGGTTCCCACCAACCCACCCTCTCTCACACAGGAAATCAGTATTTGGCTTTGGTGTGAAGTATCTTTTCATGTTTTCTCTCCCAGGCCTGACCCCAGATATTCCTTTCTCCAGTGACATTCCCAGAGAGGCAACCGATGTAAGATCTGTTCTGCACACATTTGTCAAAATGTCTCTTTTCATCTGTTCTTTTCATTTTTTCCCCCCTTTTTAGACAGAGCTAACAGGGATTTTGCTGGAGGACCAAAATGCAAGTTCAGGTTCTAAACTCCGTACTCAGAGCACAGCCCTTCACAAAACCTTTTGTGACACAAAATGCAACCAGCGGCTAAGGAGGGGGGAAAGAATAAAAGCAACAATTCTGAAAACCAAAGGCTCTCACAATGTCCATAAAACAGCAGTTTCAAGAGAGTCAGAGTCCCAGCCAAGAGAGACAAGACACATACACACGCACATATACAAAGAGTCCTGGAGACCATGTCCAGAATGATATAATTGGTTTGCAGGCACACTTCAATCGCCCCTTCATTTTGTAGACTGCCATTATTTAGCTTAATAGGAACTCAAAGAAAGGAAGGCGGAAGTTAAATGAAGTAACCTCCCACCCAGCCCTGATGTATTATGCTGGCTTCCTTTATACTGGCCCATTTGTACCTATAGAAACTGTTCTCAATGACACAGGGACCAGGGATTATTATCAATAAAGAACCTGACTTGATCATAGTCACCCATTACCATGAACGCTACTCAACAGCTTCTGCTATTTGAAAAAAAAAATTAAAAAAAGGCAAAAAAACAAAAAACAAACAAACAAAAAAACCACACACACACAAAAAAAAAACAACCCTTTTTTAATGTAATATTTGTTGCCACTGAACTCTACTGGAAATACATATACTGCAAACATCTGCGTTTACACACAGCCTTTGTGCTATGATTTCAGAGGAAGCCTGAAAGGCTCAGTCCAAGGTTGTTATCTAGGGACACATTATTTAAATTAATATCTTTAATACACTGTGTCAGAAGACCATCTTCAGCTCTGTGATTCTAGGGAAGTGGAGGCGTTGTACTGCAAAGAATTTGGCTTCTTACCTATATAAAATAAACACTTTCAATGCCTGTAGGTCTCAAAAAATAGTAGTAACAGTGGTTTTCTAATAATCTTCAGTCTATTTTTTCAATAGCTAGACTTCACATTGCATCTCCTCTCACATATAATACAGCTGCTTCATGTTGGCCTTCTAACTGTTCATTAATTTTGTTTTTATAATAAGAAATGTATGGAAACAAATGACCCTTTCAAAGTGCCGATCTGTCAAAAGAAATAGCAAATAATCCCAAAGCCACAGAGACTTCTTCTATTGGCATAAGAATGGTGGCCCTTAGTCATTTCAGGCCTCAAATGAGATAACATTTTGAAACAACATTCATTAATGTTTGAAATCCCAATACAGAGCAATTTAATTCAACTGGCTTTGTTCTTTAGCAGAACTCTAAAGGGGAAGGCGGGAAGGGTAAAAAGACAGCTTAAGTCATATAAACTTTCACCAAAGAACAAATCAAAACATCTGAAGTTCATTCAAGAGGGCTGGCTGGCCTCAGCAAGAAGACGACAAACAAAGAAGTATTGTATTGTTCCGTGGAGTGAGGTTTTTCCAGGAACATCCCATCAGATGCTTTCCAAGCAAACACCATGCAGCTGAGAGTAGGTGGATTTGAAGCAGTGTAAGATCAATAAAAATCCAGCTTTCCATTTCACAGGAAGTCGACTGTTGAAACAGTAATGTACTTGTCCGTAGCATGTAAAACAGAAAGGCCACACAGAGGTTGGGCGTCGGGTTACTGCTCAACGTGTCTTAATAACACAATACATACATACTGAACATCTTCCCTACCCCTCCCTGAAAGCTGCAAGAGCCAAATAGGCCAAGCCTTTTAAACAAACTAAGACAGATAATCTCTGATAAAAGGCAAAATCCAACCACCTTTTCCAAAAGAACAAATTATCCTGTTTCCTCTGTTAGCCTTGTAAAGAGCTTTTTAATAAAATACCGCATTTTGTCACCCTATCTTTAAGTCCCAGGGCTCACATACAGGGGAACGGACGGGATCAGTAACGAGAAACATCAATGACTGTGCCCTGGCTCATGAAAAAAGGAAGGGATAGAGAGGACATTAGTGTGAAACCAAGCATTCTGCTGGTCTTAGATGTCTACTGCTCTATTTTTTCATGTGATTTGTTTTTCAACATCATGAGTGGAAAGAGATCTGAATAAAAAGCCCTGATTTAAATGGTCTTCACATGCATCCATATTTGGACCAACAACATGACAAGAATGACCCAAGGTCTTGAATGGCTGCTGCAGGGGCATGACTCAGTAAAGAAGGACTTCTCAAGCTGGAAGAGATGACTGAGATGGGATGTGGTAGAGATCAGTGGGACCCTGAACCCAGTAAGTAGGGATGAGTTCCTTAATCTAATTTCCTGCATTAGGCCTGAGAAACAGAGAAGAAAACAGCAAGGGGCTGTTTGTTCGAGAACAAATGAAATCAAACAACTCTTCCCCCAGCATCTGGTGAAGCTCAGGAACTCCTTGCTTGGGATGCTGTGAAATGTATGTGGGTTCAAAAAGTGATCAGCCAAGTTCATCAGAAAAAAAAAACTCCTTAACTACAAAACACACCATCTTTGATGTGTCTTTGAGCCATATAATGCAGTAGGTTAAAAGAGTGATGCTGGAAAAACATCACCAGATCCTTGCCCTGTTGTTGCATTTTTTCACTGGTGTACCCCATTGACCACCATCAATGGCAAGGTACCGGGTTAGAGAGACCTTTGGCATTACCCGGTATAACAGATCTTACACTGCGTGAACTACCACAACAACTGCCTGTGTGTGTTCCTAGCCCACAGCAAATATGAGGTAATTTGGATTAATTTAACCCACCCAGAAGGAGGCTTAAGCTAGGCTGAATCATCTCACGTTTGCCAGTGGCCAAAACACCTATGTGCAAAGTTATCTCAAGCTGGACACCAGGAGCCAAGGTACTGCTGGGCCTCGTGGCACTGACCATTGACTCTGCGTGTTACACAGTTCACTCTAGCCCCAGAGGGTAAGTCCATCTCTAGACTCTGTCTGAGCTTCCCACAAATCCCACCAAACCGATGATGTTTCAGTCACAATCTGATCTTTGGGCTATGCCTTCCAGCCAAGAGATCACAGAGATAGATATTCCAGTTGATGCTGACAAGGTTATGACTGGTTCAAGTCTTGGCCACACCACTCGTTTGGGAAGTAAAGATTTTCCCAGGGAGGCAAAAGCTGACACAAGGTGAGGGAATTCTGTTTTGACTTGTTGGCTGAGCAAACCCAGCAGCTTTCCAGGTTAAGCTCCAGTTTAATGTTTGCAGATCCCAACTCAGGCACCAAGTTCACAATGAGCATAACCTCCGGTTTCAAGATGAATGCTCAGCATTGCTCCAGCCACCTCTCAAAGACATATTTCTAGCCCAGCTTTCCAGGTTTGCTACACAAGGAAATGTTCTTGCTTTGGAGGGATTAATCAGACCCTCTCCAGAACTTCAGGACAGCTTTTTTTCTTACTCTGGTAACACTGCTGCAAGGAATCCATGCTGACGTCGATAGTCTCCCACAGGAATGCTGCTGTGGGAGCATCTGCAAGTGATTAATAACTAGGAAAGAGCAAGACAAAAAGGTTCTAGTTGGTAATGCAGCTCCAGTGGATGCTCCTGGGGTGACAGAAGTGTGAAGATGATACTCAGTCTTCTTATCACAATTTGTTTGCCTTTACAGAATACAGATGTGAAGAACAGCCTGGAGTCATGACCAGGAAAGTTCAGCAGTCCTGGGGAGGAGAGATGAAGTGACTGACCTTTCTGTATCAACAGACAGGTTTGCAAGACCTTGCCTGTGAGTTGCATGGATCTTCTTAATGGTAAGGGGAGCCAGATGCTCATTAGTCAAAGATGTGGCTAATGTTCAACCAAGAGCATGCTGCTCAAGCTTTTAACCCATAGGTTTGGCTGCCTGCAAAACAGCAATGGGACCCTCTAGCAGGGCTGTGTGAGACTTACTGATTTCAGCACACATGGATTTGTGCAAGCTTCTTATTAGATTACTTGACTCCTGGGTTCTCCAAGTCAGGTTGGATCCTCACCTGAGGGAAACAGAGCAGTTCATCTGGTCAACATGGAATCAAGCTAACTTACACCACCAGGAGGTGGTGAGGGATTGAAATAAAGCAGCATTTAAAGCAATCGAAAACCTGAGTTTCTCATGGAGATGGATCCTCTAAGGTCTCTGTGGAGAGAATTCCCATTGGCTTCAACACACAAGGAGAGCTTAGAGGACCAGACCCCTGAACCTGGGTCAAAGCGATGAACGATACACAGTTCTGCTGTAAATGGCATAAATCTGCCACATTCATTCCAAAACAGGCCCTGCAGCATGACCCTTAACCAACCTTTCAGTGAACCTGAGATATGGTTTTCAAATTTGTAATGAAACCTGAAACTAAGTGATTTTCACCTGGTTCTGGCTTTCACAGAAAACATTTCACAGCAAGCTTTATTCCCTAGGTGTGATCCCTTAATTTCTTTGTTAAATTCAACCAGTTTTTTGAACTGGGAGAGCCGAAGAGTAACCTGGTGACAATTACCTGACATGTGTTAAATTTTGTGCATGAATAGGAGCTAATCAAAGTGGGTACCTTCCATAGAGTCCCCTAAGGAATTTTGCAGACACACCACTTCAAAACCATGTGCCTCAAAAAAATTAAAATAATAAAATTTATGCTAGATTTTCATGTAAAGGTTTCCACAACCAATAGTACCTCTGAGTTGTATCCCTGGGAAGGGAACTATAAGGGAATATAACAGTAGTTAGTGCAAGTCACCAATCGTCTTGAAAGCTAGTCCCACCAGGACAGTCCTGGTCTGAAAAAGGACTCCTATACCATAGTAAAATCCAAGTATGGAGTAGGCTGTATGCCATTAATCTGAGCAGCTTTATTTCAGATTGTCTGCTAGCAAAGACTTCCTAAAGGTCCTTTCTGAAGGACTAAAAGGCCCTGCCTAGTTGAAGCCCATTAACTAGCTACATGTGTGAAGAGAACACAAAATGGATCGGCATGGGTCTAATATGGATTAATTTGCCCAACACACGTCTTTAAACACCTAAATGAATCAGGATACACAGCACTGAACGAAGGGAAAACTCAACTGCTGGAGCAATGCCCTGATTGAAGAGGGAGCAGACTAAAACCCAGCAAAATTGATCAATCCAAAGAACAGGCACAACAGACCACTGGGACCCCATGCTCAATCCCATCTTCTAGCTTATATGCAGCAAGAAGAGTGTCCCAGAGCATCACAGAGTGTCTAAGTCCAGGTGCTCAGAGGTTCATTCCAAACATCCCCCATCCACGCAGGTGCCCCATTATCCCTACAACCATGGAGGAAGAGTCCATGCATTAGTGGGGAACAGGTTGAACAAAGCCATTGCATTGCTGCTCTTACCCTCCTAACAGGGCGAGCCTTGACAGTAGAGCGCAAGTACAAAGGAGGCAACTCGGAGAGGTGTGTGACTAAACAGTCCTGTAAACAGCTCCACTCACCCCAAAGCCATCACTCTGGGTAGTTTTTTGTCTGGAAATGTAACATCTGATTCTAGAGCCATACATGAACTGAGTTACCAGCAAGGAAGCTCATACCTTGGTGCATGGACAGCCTCTGGAGAGCAGAGATGCTCAAGTGTTCCCAGAGCTTCACATCCCTCTTGGGCTCCAAATATTTGCTCAATAGACATGATCCAATTAACCATCCTTTGAACCAAAGATCAGTGCATGTTTTCCTTCACACTGGGTTTCTGGACAGGTAGCATTGCCTCACATTTGATAATACCCTTGTTATAAAGGACACAAACCCATGATTTACTCTGCAAAAAGCATAACGCTAACTGAAAATAGCTGAGGAAGGATATAGCGTCATACCTAACACTACATTAAATGCAAACTGAGAACCTGATATATTTTAGGAAAATTCAGCACACTCTAGACTAATAAACATTTTACAATATTATTGCACATGTTCGTTTCACTTTGTACAAATAATCATTCCCTTCACATCTAATACGTCTGCTTGACACATTTGTGGCCTTATAAAAACACCTTCAAGGGTCTTGTTTTGAGGCATTGATCATTTATTTATACAAAGCTGAAAGACAATGACTAATGATTCTGATGGTATAAAAGTCTTCAGCTGTGATCTTTGTCTTGCTGTTTGTTATCTCAGAACTTTAAAATAATTCAAAGGAGATTTTATTTTAATGAATGAAATAATGGCTTTTTTTTTTCTCTGGCAGCAACATCAAACCAATCGAGGTGAAGGAAAAGACCAGAGCTGTTTACCTTTGAGTGTGTTTCCAGGGCTGGAAATAGAGCGCAATTTGGAGTCCTTATTTGCAGTTTGTGCTGTCTACACAATCACCAAAAGTGCCAGAAGCTGGGAAAGCATGGACTGAAAATCAGGCTTCCAACCATCACCTGTGGGGGCATCTAGAGTTGACTTCACCCACTCTCCAGATACAGAGCTTAGATCAACCTCACCCTGATTCAGAAATAACCGATGTTGATGGATCTAGAAGAGCATAAAAATTGTAAGTCTAAAAAGGCTCATAAAGCTGGGTACCCCAAAGCTGGTGCACATTTCTAACCTCACTCCTCATTGCAATGCTGCCTTTTTCCTTGTATCTCCAAGCAAACCCCAGTTGCCCACCACTGGTGGGCCAGATCCTTAAGGAGAATAAATGAGAGCAGCACCATACGCATCCATGAAATCACATGGATTTGGAGTAGTGAGTGAGTTTATCTGTGCTGCTGATTGCTCCGTGGCATGTTGTGACACAGCAGCCTTGTGCTGACAGAGTGGAACTCTCACAGAACTTGGCATTGTTTTTCAGGGCTTTTTTTCTTTTTAGCAAACCACTCAAGGGACAATGTTTTCATTAAATTCATGATAGCTGATCTATGCTCCAACGCTAACCAAAAGCAGAACTTCCACCCTAGTTATGACCTCAGATACATGTAAATTCAAATGAGGTGCCAGGGAAATATGATAGAAATCGGAGAATTATAAGCACTTACGTAACAATACAAGCATTCTGAAACTTGGTTTACAATTAAAATGGATATATAATTAACTGTATTTTACTAGGCCCAGATTATGTTCAAAGCACATTAAAGCAGATTAGCAGATTTATGGAAACACATGTTAACTAGTTATACAAGACTAGATTTCCCTCCAAGCCAACTCGCCCTCATGCTTTGTTGTCAGTGCTTTTAATATCACATAATACCTGACAGCAAAATACAAAAATTAAATGCCAGAAAATAAAACAGCTGCTAATCTTATGAGATCTCTGAAAAATACTCATGGCCTCTTAAGATACAGCAGTGGGGTCATGTTGCTGTTAAATCAACTTTCACTTTCCCCCAGCCCCAGAAGACCTACCCACTTGTTCCAGGAACATCCACAGGGGGTAAGTCAGCATCACCCCCAAAATGAGGTTAATGGTTAGGAAGAAACTTCCCCTTATGCAGATATCCTTGAGGACACCCCTTAGGCTGCGTGTGCATTCAGCCTTGGTCCTGTTCATGGCTTCTTCGAGAGACCTGATGTGAGAGAGCTTGGTCCATGCTGGTACCAGCAGGGACCTCTCCAGGGGGTTGCTGGCTGAGGAGCTGGTCCCTCAAAACCCCTCACCTCATTGCACACTTGCAAAGATTTACAAGCTCATTCTAGCAAGTTACAGTGGATCTGCAGTTCTTAAGGATCTGCTCTCACCATGTTTACCTTTTTTTTTTTTTTTTTGCTTGTACCCACTTTCATTTCTATTGGAAATTTACCAGAGAATGTACAAAACCCTTAAATCATACTAAAACCCATTAAACCTGAGATTAATTTAGTCTTAAAGGTTAGTTCCATTTTCTTACACTATTTCTGTCTGCAATCTGTCTTCATCAGACACTAATTAATAAGCAGACACAGCTTTGGAAAACTGCCTTTAATCTTAGGAAAGTGTAAATACTCATGGTTACTAATGCAAGATCTCACTACACAATTCATCAGGAGATTGGAACATATAATTTTCCTTTATAACAGCTTACTGATTTAGAGGACTAAAAGCACAGGTGAAGCTGAAAAGAAATATTACTTTAGAAGTTTAAAGTATTTTGCTTTATTTTTTTCTCTCTGCAGTGCCAAAGCAGTTGTATTTTTCTAAGACATTTTCATTTTTTTTCTCAGGGAACGGGATTAGATCCTCCTGTGATTTACACCAAGAGCCTTTGCTTGAAGTCAGGGTTTGTTACTCCTGATTTACAATGGTGCAAGTCATTTGGGGATTAACTCTGTCCAAAACTGTGTGTATAAAGGGGGGTCTTGTGACAACTAGGAGGTAAAATATTGCTCTCCAAATTATATTTTTAATGATCACTTCCTTTCATAATGATGCAAGATTATATATTGACTGTGAAGAGCTATTTATGTGCCATGACTAAGATACATTTTCATCAAACATTTATTTCTCATGCCTAGAACTAATTTGTGTTTGATTAAAGGTTTTCTATGCATTTACAGGAAAAGATTATTCACCTTGAATTGCTTTTCTCAACAAAACAAAACAAAAAAGTTTGTGAGTACTACCAAAATAACAGTTTTAAACACATCTCTTTTTACTCTGTGCATCACAGTAGGGATTTCTTAATCAATACTATGCTGGTTAGCCCAGATACCCTTGTGGCTGGGCTAGGCCAGAGCAGCAGCGCCGCGGCAGCAGATAACTGACAGTGATCCCTTGTTGCAATTGCATCCTTTACCTGGACCACAAACAGTCATCTATAGGGTACACCGAGATCTGCAGATCCACAGCATATAAATGGGAAGATGTTTCAGGATACATCTCATTTCCAAAAAGTAGTAAAAAAAAAAATAAAAAAAAAAATCTTATTTCATTCTTGATACTTGAAAACTCAATTGATGGCCATTCCACATCTTCCCCAGGAAGGCTATTCTGACAGGTACTAGGTTGTACTCTGCTTCCAGCCTCTTTCTGCATTTTCTTGGGTAAATAAGCTATGCTGATTTACCAAACCATAGCTAATGGGCTGCATAGGTTGGAACCGTTTCTTTCTCCCTTCAAAATGGCAAAGATGCCTGGAGCTAAAGAGTGGCATGTTCAAATCACATCTGCCTGCCCGGGCCATGTAGAAAGCATTGGTGCTTTCCATAGCCCAGAGCAGATTGCCAAATTATAGACTCATCTCTGCAGTCTTCAGGGAGTCTGGGGTAAATCCCAAACCACTCACACATGCCTCCTTCAGAGGCGCGGTACCTGACCTGAGCACTCTGGCTCAGATCCATCTGCTTTCCATCATTTTCCCCAAGAAAGTAGGAAAAGTGGGATTCATCTCAACTGACTCCGGCCATCCATGCCAGAGATGTCTAATCCAAACCTCATTGTTTGGGATCCCACAATAGCCAGTGTAGAGAAATATGTCCCTCACAGCACCTTCAGTACTTATCTCAGGACAAGAAGGATCACCCTGTGGAGGTACAGTCTCTCCCCATCGACTGTAGGGGAAATCTAGACTAACCAGGAGCAGATGCCTCCAATTAAGAAGTCTCTAAACATTCGCAAGACCCTTCCCTCTTCAAACTCTTCTGTGCCTTGGTTCCTCGGACAACATCTCCATGAAGACCAGAAAGGTTTAGAAAAACAAAACATCCAAGGCAGTGATGTACCCGTAGTCCAAAGGGCATCAACATAATGGCAGGTCCATGCCAAAATCCCAAGACATAGGCAAGTCTCATCACTTTTCCACCTCTTGCTTTGCCACTCTTTTTTTTTTCCTCTTCTCACTATATCCCCACTTCTACTCCATGCTGAAGTAAAGCTGCAGTATGCTGAGCAAATGGGGAAGAATTCTCTGCAGCAACGTTAGAAAAAAAAAGGAGGAAAAACTCCTCTGAAAACCGTTTTAGTTATTAAGACACTTGGATATTTCAGTATAAATAAATTTATTCATGAGAGCACTTAAGACAAGTTCTAAGGTTAACAAACACTGCACTATGCAACTCACAGCTGTGACAAATATTTAAGAAATCCGATACAGCATGCCTAAAAATTATTCATTTGCAGGCCTCGTTGCTTTTGAAGATCAACTGTTTTATTTGTAATTTTTGACATTTTCCTTCTTTTCCTGTTTGGCCTGTGAATTTGAAAGGGTTGTAAACACTTACTCCAGCTCTCTGCCTGAGGCACTGGGCTGTTGTCAGCATGCCAAAAGGAAAAGGAAGCTGATAGGTCCTTTGGTACATACCGACATGAAGGGCTTGTAAAGATAGTATTTGTTTGTTTTTTTTGATCTGACTTTGAATCTGGCTGTAGTATCTACCCTTCAGGGAAAAGCAACTTTTAAATAAATGCTTCAAGATTGTGCAAACATTTCAGTAGTTTCAGAGTCCTGGTGTTCTGGGTCAGGGAAGCAAGAAAATACACGTCAGTCAATAGAGATGGAAATGATAAAAAATGGTTAGAGCTACAGTCATAATTTTTTTCCTGAGCTGGATGACGGGTTCTTTCGACGGCTGCATCATGTGCTGTTTCACTCATGTGCCTTTTGGTCAGCCTATAAAATGCACTTGTGGATTTTACACACATGCACACACATGCTTGGAAACAGATTAAAAATTCACAGTTCTTTCAAACTCGTTGTCCTTCAATACCATGATTTGTTAATGTCGCAGGATCAAGAAAAAGAATAAACTCGCTAGTTTCCTTCTTAGTCTTCCAGGAGCCTAGAAATAGTTATTTCCTTTCATTTCTTCATTTTTGCGGGTTTTTTTAAAATCCGTTATTTATTACCCATCACTTGAGGATCCCAGCTCTCTAAGGCAAGGTGCTGTACCAACAAATGGGTCACACCAGTGCACAAACTGGTGCTCGGGGCTGTAGGAGCAGATCCTGCTGCATAAGCACAAGGTAGAGCCTGCTTGCCTTAGAACAATAAGAACCTCCAGGGACAAAGAGCAGGAGGAGAAGCAGAGACAGAAGGAAGTGAAATGGCTCATTCAAGGCCACAGAGCAAACTAGTGATAAATCTGGGAACAAGAGACACATCTTCTGGACCTTTATCACAGCAGAATAAATCAGCCATTTCTCATTTGCCTTCTGTATTTGCTTGTTACTTCCCATCAGTAATTCTTTAATCTTTCAGCAAATTGCAAGGTACTCTTACAGAGGGGACTATTTTTAAAAGCAAAAAATCTGCTTCTTGCCCTATGGGTAGTTAGGGGGGCTGGGAAGGGCTGGGGGTCCCAGAGGAAGGGGATCTGGGAGGACAGAGATCATCGTTTAGACAATTCAGCAAGGACCCAGGGCTATGGCATACATCTGGGGAAACACGGGTCCCAACTGCCTCTAAACCAGGCATCAATTCCTTGTTTGCACAACTTTATTAAATTTTTTTAAGTGGATCTAAATTTTTGCTGCTGACTTTTACCACCCAGAAATTGGAAGGACTTTTTCTGTTGATTTTGTCTTTTGTTAGAATGTTGGGTTTGATCTTCACTAGAAAATATCCCTAAAGGTTATGCACCTGGGTTAAAAGCCTAGCAAAGAAAGGAAACTGAGTTTTGATCAAGGTAGCAGAACAAGCTGAAGATCTGGAGGCATGGAGGGAGGCTCATGGTCAGCTCATGCTAAAACATGCCTGGTCTTCTCCCAGATTTCACCTGGTGCTGAGTTGGTCACATTAACAATACGCACTTTTCCCAAGGGAAAACCAGCCCTGTGAGTCCTGAGAAATTCTCCACAACAGAAACATATTGCAGGGGCTTCTGCCCCATTTCCATGGCCTGTGAAAATTTGCAATTGAGGAGAATCAAAATCTGCAGCAACACAGGGGGCATTTGAAGTGGAACAGAGCATAACTGGGCAGAAACAGGGGTGAAACAGAGATGCAACAGTTAATGATTTCCCAAAAGCCAGAGGGGTGGAAGGGTGAGGGTTTCCCAGCCCTTCGACTGCAGACCTGCCCTGTCTCCCTTGGCAGAGAGGAAAACACCCTCACAGCGGGGCTTTAGACAATGCACAGCGCTGGGGCGCGTTTTCCCCCCTTGTTGGCAGCTTCTGAGAGTAAAAACACTGGAGGCTTGAGCAAGAAGAGAGACAAAGAGGGTGAAGGAGGACAGTTTATGCATCCAGTGTATCTTTCCCTGTCTGGGAAGCACTGGCCACCGTGAAGGGACCAGTGTAGCCACCAGGGACTCGCCAGCCCTAGAGCAAACTCACGGGTGCCACCGCTTCCCAGCCAACACTGGCCACAAAATTCAAAGCAGCCCAGGTTGTTACCCTACTGCTGGACCACCAGGCCAGCTCCGTGGTGTGTTTGAAGGGAATCTTTCCACGCAATAAAACCCTCAGGCCATTATTCCTCGGATGCTTGGCAGAGTGCTGCTGTCACGTTTTCATGGCAATAGCAGCCTGCGGGAGGTGGGATCCCAAGTGGAGACAGTTATGAGGCTGTTATACATTTGTGGCACAAACTGGGGTGGGGTTTTGTTATCCGGCATCTAACAGGGTAGCGTGTCCTCTCCTCGGCCTGTAACTGCCCCACAGAAAACACCGCTCCATTCTCTTCCCACTGCTGTACATCCATCCCACCAGTGTCTGGGGTTTGGGGGAATTTGTCTGCAAATGGGAACCAGATTGAAAAATGGATTAGCAGGAATAAGATAAAGAATTAAACCCAATCAGCAGGCGACCGCATTTTTAAAAGGCACAGATGCATGCGATTAGCTTGCCGCATGTGTTCTAGTCAGATCTCAACATCAGAGATGGGCTTGGAGAAAACCTCAAATCTCCCAAGAGCCTGCCAGGGCCCCGGGGCGTGCCTTTGCACAGCGCAGGCTGCGTGCGTCCTCGGAGCCATGCCTGGGAAGTACAGGGACTCAGACAGCCCTTTGGCTCCCCATCCCCCTGAAGCCATCCCCTTCAGTCCCCTTAGGGACAAGGCATCCCTTCTTTGCTGGCTCCAGTGGTGGGCAGGCTCTTCCATGCCCCCAGCACTGGCTGCAGGATGCAGGCTAAAGAGGAGATGGAGCAAAGCTCATTCCAGTTATCACAAAGCCTGAATAGTCCCTGACTGTGTTTAGGGAGGGAAGTGGAGGGCAGAAACAGCTTTTTTTTCTCCTCCACACCCAGGTCATGGAGTGAGTCAGGGGTCAGGGAACGAGGGTGCTGCTTCAGCTCCTCCTGCTCCCCAAGCAAGGCCAAAGAGGGTGAGAAAAGCTGGGGCAGGGCTTCCCACCTCCAGATGGAGGAGGGATGGCCATTTCATCACTTCAAGAAATGCTCCAGCATTGCCTGGCCTCACGCTTACTTAAGACCCATCCAAAAAGTAAATACTGCTGAGAGACAGAACAGCATCTGCACACTATCAAGTTTTCCTGGATCTCAGGCAGAACTTGGGCTCACCAGCTTAAGGGGGTGGTTTTCTATGGGGGCAACAGGGACAGGACAGTGGGGAGAGTGGGGAAAGAGGGGAGAAAGGAATCCCGTTCAGCGGAGTGAGGGAGAGTGAGAATTGAGTCCAGTGAAAAGAGAACTCTGAATTTTGGGAAGCCCTTTCTTGCTGGCACAGCATCACCATCAAGTTCTTGTTGCTTCGACATTCGATACAGGTTCATAGCAGGAAAACATGAAACCAGAAAGGGACAAATCCTGACCCCAAAAGGCAGGGAAAGCACTGGCTCAGCCCAGGGACTGCTCTAATTTTGCAGCCAGACCACCCTATCGTTCCTAGAACAATAAAATAATCTCACTTCTATAGGACTAAATCCCAAACCCAGCACGGCTCTTTCCAATTGGTGACAGCAGAATCAAGCTGTGTAGTTTGCAGCACACTCAGCTAGAGAGCTCCAAGTATTCCTCAAATATTAACTCAGAGGCAAAAGTCAACCTTGAGAAAGGGGATATTTCTCTCAGTGGTTCACAGCTGGGGAAGCAGAAGCAGGGGTTAAACAACAACCTGATTTCATGTGTGCTAAGCCAGGCTCTCTGCTGCTGCTGGACCTCACCTGGGCAATACTGGATTACAGCCCACAGGGCTTTACCCAACTGATTGTGGCATCTGCAAGGAGAGATCCACCAAGAAGCTGCACGTGCCCACCCTTTGCCCAGGCCCCTGCTCCTGGCCGGGAGCAAGAGCCACCTGTCTGAAAGGACGATACAAAAAGAAATGTCCTGGGAGTTGTGTGTGGGACCATTTACCCGCAGAATGGTTCCCCCCTGCTCTGGAATAGGACTTGAGCAAAGGAGAGTTTAATCTAAGGCATTGGGCCATAAGGCAGGTGTGAACAAGGACAACATCACAGTCTGTTGCAGCACTTCCTCTGCCAAATTTGTCACAGCTCTGACATGGGTGACTTCAGTCCTCCATCTCAAAAGTCAAAGGTTTTTAGAGCCTTCTTTCATGAGGTCTGTGTGGCCATACATGCATGCATGGGGATATTTCCAGTGGATTTCGATGCAGTGGCTGATCTCAAACACATCTTTACCCCAGCAAGGAGACTACATATGTTCACCAGGACTAACCTGATGTTTTCTCCTCAACTGTTTTTAATCAGTTAATGCAAACAGACATTATTGAGTAAGTTTTAAAGAAACGCTGAACTGAGCCAGGTAGGTTGCATCCTGAAGGTGCCCATCTCTCCCCACCAAAAAAGGTGGTGCTGACTAGCTCCACAGTCATGTTTTGCTTGTAATCAACTCAGAGATGAATCACACCTTAAGTTTCTGTAAGTTTTCTAAAGTCTTCTCAGAGGACAGAGAGGTTCTCAGCCCGGAGCAGGCACCAGAGAAGCCTCTCAGGAGCTGGACCTGGGGCATCAGCCTCTAGGACCTATGTCTCACAGGCTTTGCTGCTCACAAAAATAATTTCTGGCACAACTGGTATGCTGCAGCAGCAGCAAAATTGCACATATGGTGGTCTAAGGAGATAAGCATGTCCAGTTTTGAAGTGAGATGAGGAAACATTTGTAAAACTGGCTATTCCCAGAGAGCTGTACAAATGCTCATTTTCCTTCCTGCAACGAGTCCCACAGACGATGCCCTAGCAGCAGCAGGGCTGGGTCCTGTATTCATGATCTTGTTCATGATCTCCATTTCAGCGAACCCTCACTCCTGATGTGACAACCACAGAGAGTCCCAAACACAAATGGCCTTGCCCAGACTCACTGGTGTGAAAGAGAAGACAGGGGTCAACTGCCCCTTTACTCCTCCCCACCCTACAGCCACCCCCAGCTCCCAGGCCACTCTCACCCTCAGCAAAAACACTCCATCTTCTGTAGCCCACATGGTCACTCCAGCCCCAGCCAGTCAAATCCAAGAAAAAGATTTGTTTAAGCTTTTTCCAGCATGCGTTTTACTGTAGACATTTCTTTTAATACAGGCTGCACCACAATCCTGTTCATAATGGCACCGAGCAATCTAGCAATATCCTCTTGCACTTAGAGAGTGAGTTAATGAAGGAATAGGTTAATTGAAATTGACTTCAGTATGGAGCACAAACGATTGAGCCAAAACGTGGCATAAAATAGAAATGAAAAGAAAACCCAGCGTCTCAACCCAGCCTGTAGCTTTCTGGCCATACACGGAAAAGAATTATTATTTCTTCTTCGTCTTCTAATATGTTTGACAGTAAAACCACCAATAATATGAAAATAAATTACACCTGGGGCAACCTTATATTGCACTAACAGTCTGGCTCTGATTAGCCTTGCCTTTATCATGCATGCATCGTATTAGTCCGTTTCAAAGAATTCACGGAGAAATTCATACTTCGACCTTAAAACAGAGAGTAAAAACACAGCTGAATTTAATTACCCGCTGACCGCATGCACTGGGTTAGGTAATAAAATATAGAAGCAGTAAGATATGTAATGCTTTATTAAGCTATCTCAGATACAAGAGCATGCCTGGCAATTATGCCTGAAGGCTACTGAAGGCTACTCAGAATCTCTCGCGGACCACCCAAAGAGAGAGCTAAACAGAACCTGGTTCTCACTGCACAGCAAAGACATCCATAAATAATACAGCTATATGCAGGCAAAGTGCCTCCTTGCTCCTATCTGCCTTTAAATCCATATGTTTATCAAACACACATTGCCCTGGCATCAACCTATTCTTCTCAGCCTTGCTTGAGACATGGCTTTTTAACGCTTTCCCGGCGCACTCTTAAGCCCAGCTTAGACCCCAAGTTTATGAAGGTTTAAATAAAACAGTCAAAAATTAAATAAAGCCCAGAAATGTCTGTATGAGAAAGTAAAAGCTGAGCCGGCCTCCCCTTCTCATTCCTAAAAGGAAACCTTGGCTGCATTAAAGTGGATGGGTGAAACAGGAGCCAGTTTGCAGAGCCACGCTGCAGATAAATAAAATATTTAGGAGCACGTAGCATATGCCAGTGAGAGAGCCAGAAGGGAGGACGGAGAATAAATCCTATCTGAATTCCAAAATTAACAATTTAAAGGAACACAGTAACAGGCACAAGCTCCAAATACTGCTCTGACCAGGTCAGTGTGTTCAGGCAGTAATTTTTTAATTACTCTAAACTAACATCAGCCCTTTTTATTTGCTTCATCCAACATTACGTTGCCCATAACATGTAAACTTACAGTAATAAAACAGACCTATACCATGAATAATAAAAAGGTTGTGATAAACAGAGAGGAAAAAAAAAAACCCCATCAAAATATACATTGCCAGGGAATCGTACTATAAACTGGATAACCCAAGTTTATAAAGAGATTCACATTTTCAGGCCCTCATCCAGGCAAGGGGCCCAGGTTGCGGGTTTCCAGGGGGAAAGACAGTTGTCTGTCCCTCTGCTCCTGCACCATTCCCACCCCACAACACTGCAGGGTGCTATCAAGAGCTGACCACCCCAAATCCCATCCAGATCTTGGAGGCTGGAGGCCAAATGACAGGATCAGCACGGAGGCAGTGGAGCCAAGGGAAAGGTGAAAAAGGATGAGAATTGTGGAGATTGAGGCAGATTCTCCGGCAGGAGGGGAGCCTGAATCAGAACCTCACGTCCAAACTTTCCTGGTGACCACCCCTTTTTCCTCTTCTTCCATTTCCCTTCTCAGTTGTTGTTGGCTTAGACTACAGACAATTTAGGGTAGGAACACTTTTGCGTGTGGCTGTGCCATCCCTGGAGACACCACACTTGGTTGGAGTCTGCAGGCTGTATATAAATATAATCACTGCCATAAGAATCAAATTAGAGAGGGATCCAATATTCACGTCTAGCCCCTCTTACTCATAACCAGCTGAACCCAACTTGCAGATCCCAGAAAATTTCCACCTCTGGCAATTTTCTCCCCCATGCTTGCCATGTAGGTCCGCTCTTCTTTTCCTGTGACGGGAAATCTATTTCTCTGTGTATTTAGGTTTGGGGTTTAGCTCTCTTCTTTTTAATAGGAGAATCAGTCCAAAGCAAAGGCCAAAATTTGAAGCAAATCTTCCCAGAAAAAAAAGAAAAAGAAAAAAAACAGAGAGAAAAACCAACCCCAAGTTTGGGTCACTTTTTCCTTTCCCACATTCCCTGGCTCTTGTTCATTTGTTGCTCTTCTGCATTTCAAGCTATCTGGCCAGGATCAGAGGCAGACTTTCTTGAACATATTGTGGTGTGAAAGGCTGCTCTGGAAGGACTTCTGGCCACCACTCTCAGTGCAAGATGAGTTAGAAATCTCCAAATAGAGCTGATTCTCAAAGACTTTCACAGCAATGCTGGAGGGGAAACAAAGGGCTCTGGGAAACAGCCATACTTACATCTCCAGGAGCTAGTGAATGTTCATGGTGAAGGTGAACTGAGCAGCAGCTCCATCAAAGTGACACCTCGCTGGCTGGATCAGTGTTTACACAGATCACATTTTGCTCTGCAACGCCTTTTAACAGTGCTAGCTGATAAGTCTCCTAGTTCATACCATGTATTTCCTACCACGGAGCCAACAGACAGGGATCACTCAAGTACCTTGCCTGCTGCGAATGGAGATGAGGACCCAGGGGTTTGGATCCCAAACCTTCTCTGTTCACACCAGAGTCAGAGTTTCCTGGGGTGCTATATTTAACATAGGTTTCCTGAAGTCTGTCCCTAGCATTTCAGAGTGGGGGGTTTGGAGATGAAAAGCAGAACCTTGTATGCCAGATCAGGAATTCTCGCAGACAACACAGAGCGCCCTCACAACAGGCAGCGGGGGGAGCCCTGCTCTTTCGCATTCTCTTTATAAACAGTTGTTTATTTTATTATCTTTATTTGAAACAGATTATGCAGCAGAAGTCTTCTGGAAAAATCTTTTCCATCTGACTACTATTTTTGGTGACATACGGTACAGGGTAGAAATGTGCTTTCTCGCATTTATTTGTCTTCATCTCAAAGGCTGCAAACAGGGAGAAAGATGTATTGGAAGTAA
The DNA here is from genome assembly GCF_000699245.1 of Pterocles gutturalis. Classification (NCBI taxonomy): domain Eukaryota; kingdom Metazoa; phylum Chordata; class Aves; order Pterocliformes; family Pteroclidae; genus Pterocles; species Pterocles gutturalis. Next base: position 20,791 of record NW_010147183.1, on the reverse strand, counting down.
CCTCAGAGAAAGCCTGTGACTGTCAACATGAAGATGACTCAGGTGCAAATCAAAAGCCTTCACCTGGGGCCATCTGTGGTCCACATACAGCAGGACAGAATTAATCTTTCTTTGACAATACATTTTTCCCTCCCTACTAGGTGTGTTCTGAGCTTTCCCTAGGAAAAGAGCTCAGGAAACCCAGTACCAAACCCAACAATCTCCGTGACCGGAGCTGAAGGACTGGCTCCTGCTGCAAGGAGTATAAGGCACCTGTGACCCTCTGATCCTTCAGAAATTAAGGATGGCAAAGACATCTCAAGAACTGCTTCACTGTGTTACTCTTACACCACAACGAACTGCTCTATTGAATTAAAGGCATTAACACTTTTTCTAAAGAAATTGCCCAAAATGTCTACGGAGAACAATACAAGATGATAACCTGTAAGATTCAGTTAAAAGCCCTGATTCACCTCTGGTATGAGAAGCCAATAAGCCACAAGGACTATGGGCACAGGACGCATACATTTCAAGAAAGGCTGGAGAAGTTTATGGATTGTGTAACAACACTAGTTGTAAGAACACCAAAATACAACTACCCATTCCTCTGCATATGCAAAAAGCATCAAGGAAAATTAAGGGTGGGGTGACACTTCATTTGAATTGATTGGTTATTTTTCTTTTTGCCTTGAATACTGATAGTGGATTTTTTTCCAGTTTACTGGTAGTTTTCCCAGACGTAAACAGTCTTTCCCTTTTGTTCTCCCATTCTGAACATAAATAAAAAGGAAAAAAAAAAAAAAGAAAAAAAAATATATTTTTTTTAGCAGAAATGGGGAAATATTGCTCAAAGTAGAAACTATCCATTGAACTTTGCTTTGAGGCAGGGAAAAGAAATTATTTCCTGTCAAAAACATTTATGCAGAGAAAACCCCAAAAACCTCAGGC
>NW_010147183.1:18298-19847 GCF_000699245.1 Pterocles gutturalis | reverse complement strand
GCTGAACCTGTCTTCATGACGTAGAATTTCTTTATGGGACATGAACACATGCATTCGTAAGCCATCAACAAGGCTTTCACACAACCTGCAGTGCCCGTAACGTCTCTATAAAATTTTCACTTAAACATTATTCATTGATCTGCTTGTAAACTTCCCAAACAGCACGTCGCCTAATTAATCATTTTTATACTAGATGCAATTGTGTGTTTAAGCTGCAGAACCGTTTGCTGTGGCTAATCACATCCATGCACTGAGCAAAGACGGAGCTGTTTGACAATTGAATATGAAGCTTTAATCATTCTATGCAGAAACAAAGTTTTCATTAGAGAATCCCAGAGCAGCTGGTTACTGTAATGATGTCCCTAGTGGAATTACAAGCAGGATGAAAAGGGTTGGACAATGTTATTTGACTTACAGCATTGCAATGTTCATTTTGAAAGCCATGAAGAGTTGGACAAGATTCTTTAAGCTTTCTGTGACTGGTGCCAAAACTCAGCTGGAGTGTGTTTTCACGACACTCTCCACTTCCTATTGTTTTGCAAAATGCTTTTTCCACCTTCTTGGAAGGACTCTGAAAACAATACACCTCTGAGAGAGAAGATTTTCTGCTAGGAGGAGCTACAGAGCTGAGCACAAACTAGATGTCCTCTCTGGATCCCTGTTGTCTAGGACCACATGGAAATACAGTGCTTGCGGCTTTGCTCTCCCACCTCCATACCCTTTTTGGGAGCAGGTGTAACAGGAGAAGGTGCCGCTGCCATTAACACTGCCTAATATGGCCCATATTCCCCTAGATGCAACCCTACCCGAGTCACGCAAATGTGGACATTGACTGTTCAAAGATGTGGGTGTCGGGGCACGAGGAAGTCCGCAGTGTGAGCTGGACTGGCTCCAACTCCACATCACATACTGCCCTAATGATTTTATATCTAGTTGGGAGAGAGAGAGAAAGAAGAGTGGGCCCCGTCACAGTGTGAAAGAAGAACATGTTACTCCACTCTGCTCCTTTGCTGTGCTCGGGATGACCATAAGGAGCTGGAGCAGGAAGGAAAAGAAACTAGACAAACCTCCCAGTTAATTATACTCAAATTCAGGACTTCCAGTGAAGCACCACAGCTTTCAGAGGAACCTTCCCAATGCCATCATAGGCACTCTTCCCTATTATAAATTCACTTCAGCTTGTCCCAATCTCTCCTTTTATAGCAAAGGTGGTGAGAAATGAAGTTCTTGACTCCCTTAACATGTGCCCATCCTTCTAGAAGACTGGGAGGAGGAAGGAGGTTAGGGGGTCAGTGCAACAACATAAACTGTCATGAAAGATCCTTTTTCCTGCAGAAAAAGCCTTTTCCTCTGCACAGCCCCCTCAAGTTACACGTGCTAATGTCCAGAATTAGGCCCTGAAATATAACATCTCTGTTGAATACTCTCTTCCGTTGCTGCCCTCCCTCCAGGATTTCCCTGACCAGTTCAGGCTGTGGAGGTAAAAGTCCAAAGCCTATTAGTAATGTCCCAAAGGTAAGTTTACCATGAGAAAAAAGAAAAAAAAAAT